>NW_009202720.1:0-16301 GCF_000690835.1 Fulmarus glacialis | reverse complement strand
CCCATGTCCGCTGATGTAGTCACTCCATCGAATCTGAATGCTTTGTCGTTGACGGACAGGTAACATGGTGAATGGTAACCTGCAGACTGGCACTGTGTGGTGGAGAGGAGAGAAAATAAGGAAAGACTGAAGGAGCAGTGCCACAATTCAGGATGTAAACGGGGCACTAAGCATGGCTTGCTTGTGTACTTACAGCCACCTGATGATGATTGGTACTGGTTATTGGTTCAGGTCATCTCCAGGTTGAAACCAGTGCATCTTTCCATTATCAGTGTGTCCCTAAAGGCTGTTTAGAGAGTGTGACTTCGTCGATTCTGGTGAGATGTGTTTAGGGAGTATTCAGGCTTTTAGATCTGATTTGGAACTTTCTTTTTTACTCTGTCGAGACTTCTGCATTTGAACAGGCAATGCTGTCTGGTGGCCTGTTGCCAAATTTAGGAACTTTCCCAAGATCTAATCACTTAGTCCAAAATCTTGAAGGTATCTTCTTGCTCAGTTCCCATAGAAAATAAGTTTGTGGGTTCTGTGTGCATGTGGCCTCCAGTCTTTGTATCTTTCTCCTGGAAGTGAAAATGCTCGTTTAATGCTCAAGATTGAGTATTAACAAGAAGCACTTGGAGACTGCAAGGTAGAGAGAACAAGAAGGTAACTCCCTTTGGGAATGGTTGGAAGCTTCAGGGTTTTTCCAAGCTGGTCTAGCTCGTGTGGTGGATGTTCTTACCTCCTTCTGGTTACGATCAGGACTTTGCTGTAGGGTACAGCCTACTCCAAGCCAGCAGATCACTGTGCAAGATGGGTGACCTTCGGCCCGTTCTTGGAACGCGCTGTGGAATTAGTGATGAAAAACTGTTTGTCTGGAAAATAAAGCTAACAAAATCCTAGAGTTAGAACTCGTAATAAAATCTTTTTTATATATCTGTTCTCATACCCTAAAAAATGGTTTAGTCTGTTTGCCAGTGCCAGAGCACTGTGAGGAGCTGATTTAAGCTATCCCGGGTGGGGAGTTGTGGCACCTTGCCACAATCCACTGGCTGCCCGTTCCCGCCTCTGTTGTATTTTGACTGTTCAGCTGTGCTAGCACAATTGTCCGTCTATCTGTGCTGTCAGCCGGATGAAATGCTGGGGGGGCGCATCCGGAGCATTTCAGCAATCTCCCCGTGCAGCTCGGGAGCTGTCGCAGCAGAGTAACAGAGGGCTACAGCAGAAGTTTGGGGATGTGCTAGCAGGGGTGGGGAGATATGCAAACTGGAGCAGTGTGGTGCCAGAGCTGTAGCCTGAAACAATAGCCTGAGCAGAAAAAAGCTGTAATAACACTAAAAAACGAGTACGATCCCTGGCCCTGGGAGAATGCTGGTGAGCTCATTCTGGAAGTAATGAGAAGAGTCTTCTCTCATTTGTTGTGGAGGGATCAGGAATGTTTTCTGCCGATGTCTGCATTTCTATAGGAAAAACAGATTGTATGAATGAGATCAACAAATCTGTACTTTGAACCGAAGTAGGAAATATTCCCAAAGTTGAAGAAACCTCATCGAGACTGCCTTTCCTTCTGCTCAAGCCAGGATACTGTTAGATTGGATACCAAAGTCGTATGTGATACAGTATTTGCTGAGACTAAGGGAGCATGGCTTAATTGCTTTTAGTCTTGTTTCCCTTTAGTTATTTCTTGCTCTAGTCAGTAATACAGGGATTTAAGAAAATGTGTGTAGTTGCATTAGCTGCATAGTAAAGAACCTAGTATGACAAATCTTGTCTTTGGAGTTGTTGATGAGAAGGTCTCATGGGGAGCCTGGTCTAGCATGGCTGGGTGTGAAGGAGCAGCCTGCTCCAGCAGGCAAAGAGGTGTGCCTCAGGACCAGCGGAGAGCTTCAGCCCCAGAGTACGGGGAAACTCCTACTACAAGATGTACCTTTTATTTTCACAATTCCTTTCAGTAAAGCTGGGTTTTGTGTGCTAAAGATGTGCACTAACACTCTTCTGTTAACATGGCAACACCTCGTGTGGAGGCAGAGATTTTTAGCTCTTCTTTTACTTCTCATGCAATCTACTAGAACTTGTTTTGCTGGATGAAGTTCTGCTTTGCTTTGTATCTTGTTTGTAGTATCAGATGTCTCCTATTTTCCCCTTTTTATGGTGAACATATTTATGAATTAAATTATTGAAATAAATCACCCTATATGACCCCAACAGGGACTGCAAATAATTGTTTACTTACTGTGTTGGATTTTTTTTTAAATAAAAATAGAGTAGGCTTATACTGTACACAGGCTTTTGTCAGGCAGACGAGTAGCCTGTGGCCATGTTCTTGACTGTAGTGCTTCTTAAAATGTGGGTTGCAGCCTTCCTCTGCAAAAGGTCCGAGTATGCAAGGGACATCTAGTTACCTCTAATTACTGGCGGTGGCCTGGGGCCTCCACAGCAATGTTTAGCTGTTGACAGTCGCTGTAACAATTTCTCATTTCTAACTGAGCAGCTACTAGCAACAAAAAGGCTTGGGGCTGTTTTGGGGCTGGGGAAGCAAGCTGTGAGTAGTAAAGTCTGAGGTGTTGTCAGCATAACTTTCTCTTATGATTATCTGGCTGTGCAACTCCTCTGGGTCCTGCCTGCAAGGCAACATAGCACGACTGCACTGTGTAAATTCTGGTACGAAGAATTAATTTCGAAAATAATGTCTTTTCTTTCAGTTGTGTTGATTGGAGACTCTGGAGTTGGGAAGAGTAATCTTCTGTCACGTTTCACACGCAATGAGTTCAATCTGGAGAGTAAGAGCACCATTGGGGTGGAATTTGCCACCAGGAGCATCCAGGTGGATGGGAAGACGATAAAAGCACAGATCTGGGATACTGCAGGACAGGAACGATACCGTGCCATTACCTCAGCGTGAGTACTGTGTCTTTGCTTAGGCTAACAGTAGAATTCTAGCAGAGATGGTACAGATAAATTTATAGGTAGAGAATTAATGAAACATATTTGGGACACATGAAAAAATCATTGCAACACACCTGAGTGTAGATCCAATTCATAAGATAGCAAATACTTTTATGTTCCTTGATTAATGTAATGAAAGTAATTTTTAGATTCTAATGATACTATTATAGGAAAAAAAAAGACAGATTAAATCAAAACTGTGGGAAATTCTGTTTGAGTCTTGTGATTTGGGTTTTTTACCTGCCCTGGATGTGCTATCTTCATCATGTGGAATGGGTGTCATTTCTGATGGAAGCTGGGTACTGTTTGGCATCAAGTTTTGTCTAGACCTGGTAACTTACCATAACGCCAGTGGCTTCTGGTCTTCATTGCCCCCTCAATCTTGAGATTGAGGGTATTTTTAGGACAGTCTGCAGCCACAAGCTCCCTTGAAATCTCAATGACTTTGAATTAGTCACAGCCCTGAAAATTGGGTCCAAGAGTGCATGCTGAATAACCAGTAAGTAGGAAAGCAACTGTGATAATGCTGACTCTGCATCCCTATTTAGAACAGTGATGTTGAGAAGCTTTCACATACAACACCTTGTTAAGCCAGACAGTGTCTTAGATGTAACCTCTGGGTATATTTGTTTCTATGCAGGTAGTAGGCAAAAGTATCTTTTAGAGCGGGGAAAAAAGAAAACCCTATTGGCAGGCCTAGTTATCCAGAACATATTCTGATCAGTGAGTTGAAATTCTTTAGTGTTACATATGTATATCAGTTTTTAAAGGTACAAACTTGTTTCTGAATCATGCACAGATAGAGCCATTTGTATTAAACTCAAGGTAAGGGGAACTTTTTGCACTGAGGTGAAATAGGGTAATGCAGAATAGGTGGGAGAAAAATAGAAGAGCATGGAGCCCAAAGGGAATAATCTATAGGGAAGGAATGCAAAACCAAAATAATGCAGCAGCAGATGTAAGTGACAATTTCAAACTGCACCTTTTCCATAGTTGTTAGCGTGTTTTTCAGAAATTTTTTTGTGACCCTTAAATTGTTTTTACTGCTGTAAAAGCTTAGCAGGAAAACTGCTGGCTGAACCTGGTTCAACAGCAGACTTGGCTGATGAGAATTCAGTGCATCTGTAGTCCTGTGATCCTGCCTCTACTTTGTGCTGGCATGAGCTCTTGCTTGACACATCGCTAGGCCAATTCAGCTTGCTAAGCCAGCAGAACACCAACCAACAGTAAAAAGTGAATGTGTTCTGCTGACTTGGTGCCCTGAATTGGTTCAACGACATGTTGGACAGGTGCTGGCGGAGCAGAGGAGAAATGGTAGGATTGTGTGGAAGAGAGATATGGACGTTATAGGATTACTGATACAGATTGGCTTATGCTGTCCTGAGCCTTTGGCTTTAGTTTAAATGGGCCCAAACCTGCACTGAGGAAGTAAGCTCTGTTCTTGGATTACGGGCTTGTGTCTATATAGCCCAGAGTCCCCCTCTTTAATTTTTAAGAGGGACAGGAGGTATCTGAAAGATCAGCAACAAATACTGACATTTTACTAAGGACTATTTTCCTAGTAGAAAGACAAGTTATAACTTCACAAAAACCTTCTAGCAATACTGATTCTGAAATGCATTGTGAGTTTTCTTGCACAGTTTTAGCAGACTAAAAATGTCATGGCTTCCGCAGTCTCTTCAGCATTTTGTTACATACATTGGAATTTTTTAGGAATGCCATTAAAAAAGCCCAGCATTTGGAATTTGGTTTTAGACTTAAAGAAACCCCAACAACAGCATTTGCATCAGCACTACTTTTCCCAAAGCAGGGGGAATGTTTTTAACTTTTTAGTAGTAAGCAGTATAGAAGAGCCAGATACCAGGTTTGTTGATGTAACTCGGACAGAGCTCTCTGTAAAGGAATGTGCCTTATGGTTTCAGATATTACCGCGGTGCTGTTGGGGCTCTTCTTGTCTATGACATTGCCAAACATCTCACCTATGAGAATGTGGAGCGCTGGCTAAAGGAGCTTAGAGATCATGCAGACAACAATATTGTCATCATGCTGGTGGGTAACAAGAGTGACCTCCGCCATCTGAGAGCTGTGCCCACTGATGAGGCCCGGGCTTTTGCAGGTTTGTAGACAGTGTGTTCTGGGTTGGTGCTTTCTGAACTTGATGTTGGTGCAAGCTGTAATCACCCTATTGTTGTCCAGGACTGAACTTTCACCTCAAGTTTTATTTTTGACCCTAAAAAAGGCACTTAAGATTATTTCTTTTAAATGAAAATATCTTGGCTTATTAAATAGCATGTGTGGTTGGTGGTTTTTGTTTTGGGGTTTTTTGGTGTTTTTTTTTTTAATCTAGTGGTAGTACATGTTTTTGAAACACTGTCCTTGAGCTGCCTGATAGCTGAAGATTAAACACTTCCTCTAGCAAGGCTAGAAACAGTAAGCAACATTTAGAAGAGAAAATGTCACAATGTAAATATAAAATATCACAACACAAAATGTCTTTCCTTCCTTCCTAGAGGCCTGGTTCTACTGAGTACATATCAATGTGGACAGCTGCAAATGAATACTGAACCTTCTCTTAGATGGTAGTTTTTGCTCCAGAGCACTGATGCGTATAGTAGTGTCATCTAGTTTCATTTAAATGCAGTGATCATCAGACTTGGAGATTATCAATTGTTGGGAGAAATCAAGTGGGTTACGTGAGCTGCTGCCACTGCATTACTTCTCTCTCTCCCTTATCTTGCAGAGCACTGGTCAAATATTCTTTTGCCCTTATAGGCCTAGGGACATTCAGCTTACTTTTGTGTGGCTATCAAGCTTGGAGGTGGAATTTAAATGTATAGCCTTTAAAATCCTTCTAGGAATATTACTAGGGCTTGCTTAAACAAGTTTTCTGAAGTTTGCTAGTAAGCAAGTACCCTGTGGTTAGTAAAACCACTTTAAATTTTCAGATGAGTGAGAAGTGAAGTCTATATAAGAGAAGCAAAACAAGTTAGTAGGCACCCTAGATAGTGCATTACTTTGGTCGCTTTGTTCAACATCTTATTTTTTGCCCCTGACTTCCTACTAAGGCTGTTTTAAATAGCAGTGATGGTACAGGTGTTGTCGTTTAAGCTCTATGACTGAAATTTGCCTATTTCTGGGCAGGTGGTACAGTACCATTCTAGGTGTGTTTGGGTGCTAATCACAATTTTTTTTTTGATAAAAAAAAATATATAATTTGCATTGTAAGAGGAAAGAAAAAAATAGACTGTATTATTAGGGGTTTTATTGTAATTTGGAGGTGTGGGGTCTGATTAGGAAAGTGTAGGACTGTTTATCTTTTTGGGGTTGCAGAGGAGAATTGTGACTCCTGTTGCAGCCCACATGCTTTTGCCTGTGCTCTTGCTCAAGGTACTGCTACAAGTGATCTGTAGCCCGATGAGAAGAATATTGTATTGCTTGACTGAACAAGGGCTGCAGTGAGGAAAATGTTCTCACTCTTCGGAAAGGCAGTGGTCAAAGGTGACGCTGCTGAAATGCTAGCAGCTAAATACAATGGTGCACCAAGTTGTTCCTAGTGTAACAGGAAAAAAGATAAAAAAGACTGTGCCCCAGCTGATTTGGCCTAAAAATAAAGGTGAAAACCTCAAAGTAAAGGTGAAATAAAGTGCTATTAAAGTTTTTAACTGAAGCACTTGTTATTTATTACAGAAAAAAATAACTTATCTTTTATTGAAACTTCCGCTCTGGATTCAACAAATGTAGAAGAAGCCTTCAAGAACATCCTTACAGGTATGGTTTGTTATGGATTCAGAGGACCTCCTGAGGTAGTGGATCTTCTTCATGGGCATGTTTTGCAATTATCTAGAATGTTTTGGAAATGAATCTTGGGAATGATGGTTGGTTTGCAAGCCTTCTAATCTTACCTTTGTGTTCTGCCTCCCACCCCACACATACCTTTCTGCCCAAGAATCTGGAGGTTTCTAGTCTCCTGATGTTCCATAAATTCAAGCTATTGCAATAGCACTGTTGTAAAGGCACTAGTAGTTCTGTGCCTGCACAAAATCTAGGCAGTGAAGCCACAGCCATGCTAGGAAGTTAAATGTTCCAGTGTGTTCTCTTGCACCAAAGCAGATTGGTACATGATATTTTTGTCCAGACTACTCGGCTCTTGTTCTCAGCTGATGACAAGGCTTGTAGGTGACTGCACCAACAGCATAGCTGCATGCAGGCTGCCTTCTGGGAATGCCCCTGAAGAGTCCCAGGGATTGTCTAAGAACGTGATAGTGGTCACAGGCCAAAATGAGGCCAGGTCTTATGATTTCCACTGCCCAAGAATGTTCCTCAGCATGTATAACTGCTGTAGATGTGGCTACTGAGTGCACAGTGTCCAGTTGCAGCTTCAGACTTGCTGTATGTGTGGGAATGCTATGTGGCTCATGCAGTAGGTCCACTGCATGTAGTATCAGAGGTATTCCAGGTAGTAGTACTCTACTGCTTGCTTTTTTCCTCTTTCAGACTGGGGCTTAGAATTTCCATTCCTTAACATGGAGCTGTTGCCTGCATGTATTTTCTTGGCCCTGGAGTAAGGGAGCACCCTACTGCACATGAGGCCTAGGATTCACCAGTAAAGTTTTATTACTGGTACACCAGCAAGTCCTCCTTACTGTGCTAAGCCATGGCCAAAGCACTTTTGTTAGTAGGTTCACAGGGATTTCCAGCTGGTGTTTTGCAAATTTGAGCTGAGTGCTCATTTGGCCTCTGGAAGAGTGCAGCTCTGTTCTAAGCTAAATGCAGCACATGGGGAGACTTGCTGGTTTCCGTCAAAGTGAGGTTGGCCAAGAAGTGCGAGGTGTATGGTCATGAGGTAGGAAAAGAAGGAAGGACAGGGTTGAAGTGGTGTGAGGATATGTTCTGGGAGATATGTAGCCTAGAGGCAGTAGAAGTGGGAAGCACACAGAGCAAGAGAGATGCTTAAAATAAGCGTTGCTTACCTCTGTGTTGTTACTTCAGTTGGGGTGGGTAACTTCTTCCAAACTTGGGGTTTGGCCTAATCTTACTCTAATTTTAGTTAGACTTTAGTTTGTATGAGTGTGTCAGCACTGTACATTTTAGCACTTTGTGTTCCAGAGGATGTATTATTCTGGCACCAGTCTGAGGTGACTCTGCATTTGGGTAGCTCTGTGCCTGAGCTAATCCTTGGAAGCAGAGTCCTGGGAAGCATCGTGCTGTCACATCCAGGGGTGTCTGAAGGAAACCAGCATGGGCCTGCAGGACTGCTGAATTGGCGCTAACAAACTCTGATAAATTTGAGCATCTCTGCTTCCAGAGACTCTGCCTTCCACTCCATGTTCTGCAGTAGTTATATCTCAAAATATTGTTTGAGGCGACAGGGAAGTTGATGTTTCAAAGCATAGTCTTCCACTCCTAAAATGAAGTAATTGGTAATTGGCAAAGAACCCTTAAAAATCATATCTAAATAGGAAGAGGGCTATCAAACAGGTATTGGATTATGGTTCTATCTCTGGCTGCCCCATGAGATCTGAATCTTGTCCTCAAGAGGGGAGAACGCCGTATAATTTTTCAGTGTGTTTGTTCTGTCTCTTGAAAAGCTCTTTAAGATCCATACCATGAACACGAAGAGTTAGCAAGATCCAACTCCTGACTATTGCTTATCATAGCTGAATTCTAGACTGATGAACTGTCTCTATAGTCTCACCCCTATACACTGTTTTATGAAGTTGTGCCTGATTTACATGTCCCACAATCTCTCAAGATGAGCATTTTCTGAGCTTTATTGTGACCAGGTATTGATTTCAGTTAAATGAGAATGAGCCTTTGTTCTAGTTCTACTTGATTATCTACTTGATACCTGTTCTGGTTCTACCAGGAAGTGTCTGGTGTATGTTGCTTATTGGATGCTGACCAAAGAATTGGCTTTGTATTATTGTTTCTTGATTATGTATGAATGAGAACCTATTACTAGGAAAAAAGCTGAGTTTTAATATGGTGAATTCTGTAAGGCAGGCTCTTTTAGGTTTCTTCTACAGAGGTGTGCAGGGAAGCAGTAAGAAGTGTTGGGATCACTAGGTCTGGTGCTAGCCAACTCTGTTGGTACCAGAAATGTGTTGCTGTTAGAGGAAGATGACCAAGAAGAGGCAGGCAGGAGAAAAAGGATAGCCAAGCTGCTCCTGTACGTAAAAAGCCTGACAGACTAGGAATGGGTTATATTGCTGCCCAGCAAGATTTGCATTGAGTTATTAGAGCTACTGGTGAAGCAACTGGAGAATATTGCTGTTGAGACAAAGCTGTAGAGAAGACTGCCGGGTGCCTGAGCTGGGACTGTCTCTTGTGCAGGGCAGCCTTATAGCAGATTCACTGCTTATCTGTGACACTTGGCTGGATCTGAGGCAACTTGCCTTGCACTTTGAGATGGTATCCATGATTTTAGTGTTCTGAGCATAGTTCAGCAGTCGCCATCCATCCTGTCTTCCCTTGCAGTGTTGTCATGAGACTGACCCTGGATAGAGAAGATGGCCTACGGTTGCTCTAGGAGAGAGCCCCAATATGGTCTGCTGTAACAGATAAGATACTTAGGGAGCCAGAACTCGAGCTGAGGTCAGTCCTGGGCAAACTGAACTCAAAACACTATCTCTTAGCAGCATCCTGGGCTCCCAAAAGTGTTGAGATTGTCCAGCGGGGATGTGGCTAGTAAGACTGAGTAGTCCTGAAAAGGCTATTCCTAAAGTGATTACCTGAGGGAGAATCATCCTTCTAAGGGAGGAGAAGAAACCTGGGAAAATGTGCTGTGTAGAGCAGTGAGTTGGGAGCAACCATGGGGGACTTGGAGGAGGGAAGATGGTGGGAGCAGCAGAACAGGAGTCTCCTTACTGGCCACCAGTTTGAGGGATCACTAAAGACTGGAGGGGGAAACAACAACAACAAAAAAACCCCAAACAGATGCTACCCCAAAGAAAAGAGGGCTTGGCAATGACTCTGGATAGCTAGTATTAAAATACACCACTGAGCATGAAAGAAGAGGGATGTGACAATCTCTGTACAGCTCTCCTCATCCCTTTCAGCAAAAAGAGCTGAAGGTAGCCAATGGCAATGAGATCAGTCTTGGGTTAAAGGTTTCTAGTTTAAACAATGTAAATATGTGCAGCTTCTTTTAAAAAAAAAAAAAAACAAACATAAACAAAACCCACATAGTCCCCCATGATTTTTAATCCTTACTAAAGACTTTGGGTGTTGCTGTTTTGAGGCTGTGGCTGTAGGAATGTGACCATGATATTTACTGCGGACTTCCAGGGAGGTACTTGCCCTTTTCCTGTCTCACAATGGAGGGAAGTTGGAACAAGGGCTTATAGTCAGTGAAATAAGTAATTTAAAAACCTTTCAACTTAAATTATTTCTACCAACTATGCAGTTGAAACGGTTTGTTTTTGAAAGCTTTTAACCTGGCAGTCTCTCTTCAGCAGTTACAGCTTTGTGGATTTGTGTGCTTTCAGGCATAAATTGAGTTAAATAAATCAATTCTCTCAGGAAAAGCATTTTTGGATCAATATGAGGCTTTATGAAGCCATGTGGCTTTTTACTGTCATAGGTGGGAAAACTGATTTGTTGCAGAGAGGAGTAGGCATTTCTGTCATTTGGTAGTAGTGGCTTGCCAGAAGCTAAAGTGTGAAATAGATAACGTCATTGCTGCTGCGCAATGACGTTTTGCAAGCATCCTGTTGATTGATGTTTCTACATTATGTTGCCCATCAAAAATAACATGATTCCCTATTTTAGAAATGCTCCTTTCTCATTTAAAAAGCCTTTTAATAATACCCATGTTCATGGAGTCATTGAAAAAGAATGTGATAGGAAGTACTGTTGTGGAAGACAGTAAGGAATCTTGTCTTAATAACTTTTCCAGACAGAGCTGGAAAGCCAGCCAGATGTTACATGCCACAGCTGGTCAGACTAGATTCCCTTTCACAGCTCTCAAGTTAAAATCTTCTCATTCTTGGGTTCTAGCATCTCAGCTTGCTCTGATATGTGCACGTGCTCTGTTGGAGGCAATGTTTTTCTGGGCTCTAACAGGTCTGTTCTCATTTCAGAAATCTACCGCATTGTTTCGCAGAAGCAGATTGCAGATCGGTCTGCACACGATGAGTCTCCCGGCAACAATGTAGTAGACATCAGTGTCCCACCAACCACCGATGGACAGAAATCCAACAAACTCCAGTGCTGTCAGAACCTGTGACCTCCTGTAGATGACTCTAGTGCCCTTCACTTCGTCTGTGCTTCATTTAGAAACTTGTGTGCACTTCTTATCTCCTGTGATTCAGTGACTCCCTCTTCCCTCCTTTACCCCATTCCCAAGTCCCCCCTTTCATCTTAGAGCTTTAATTGTAGGGCTAACATTCCCCTGCCTCTGAAATCTCCTTCAATGTTGTTACTTTTGGGCTTGAAATGTAGGCACTGATCTGATAGACATGTTTGTGTTGGAACATCTGCTGCTGGATATTATCCATGAAACACTGTCCTCAGATGGTTTTGTTTTTTTTTTTTTCTGGGAGAGAAACCATAGGGACTTGACTATAACAGTTGAAGAAATAACTACATTTAGGTGACAAGGTTTTTTCCTCCCATAGTCAGATATTTTTTTCTTGTGTTTCTGTAAACATGGGGGAGAAATTAAAAGAAGATAGCTATCCTACCAAATGCTCTGTTTTCTGTCCTGATAAAGTCTCACAGTGAGGTTTTTAGTGGCTGCACACACATAAGAAAGCTGTTGAAAATAACATTACTTATTATGTAATTACCCTTAATACAGTTAGTCTGGCTGTGTAGTTTACTGTTTCCTGCTTGGGAAATCTTTCTCTATTCTTCTTTGGGAACAATGAAGTATGTCTGCATTGCTTTCTCTGCCACCATAAATGCCTGTGCTGCTTGTGCAGGCTTTATGAAGTGGTTTAATATTTATTCATGGCTTATGTTAATCAGTTAACATTATTTTACAGTAAGTGCCAGCTTATTGATTTCAGAAACCTTTTGCAACCTATACAAGTAGGCTTATTTTGTACTGTAGATCAGTGTCTGAAAGCAGATCTTCTCTAGTACCAGGATTTTTTTTGCATGCTGCTTTTTCTCTAGATCTCTCCTACCCCTGGTTTGAGCGAGTGAAGCAATATTTTCATGTCATGTATATACCTGCACTGGTAAGGGTTTTGGTTGTTGTAGAGAAACACAATACTTTATACATTTTGTAAAACTTCTGCAGAACCATAGCATCTTGAACTTTCTCTTCATGATCTTTCACTGTTGACCTTGTGCATAATCTTGACCTCTACTGAAACGCATAATATTAAGATTTCACATAATAACTACTAACCTGTTGTTTTCCTCTTACTCTGTTTTACTGAATTGCAGACTGTAATTCTCAAATGATTGTACTTCACCTGATGTAACAAGATTTGTCATCAGTAGGGCTAACTACTATACTACTTTGTTTTGCTGAATGGGAAGAATGTTATCACAACTTTGTGTAGTCAGTCTCTTGTTAGCTTGTGAAAATCTTCTATGATGGCTTTTTGTCATTCACTAGCTGTTACACACTTGCATCTCCTCCACTGAATGTTATGATGAGGCAAATAGTGGGTGAAACTATCTAAAGGAAGAGTTGGAGACCATCTGCTGCTTTCTGAAGGCTAGTGAAGCAATTTGCAGTGAATTTTTGCTCTGTATTCTGAGACTGTACCTCACTTGATGAATCCTACCTGCATATTAGTGAGTTGATTTTTCTTTTCTGATACAAAGCAAATACGAAACTGAATTGTGCTTGAAGGGGAAATCTGACATTCCAGTCTCAACTGTTCTGTCTGGTTATGTAATAAAATTAAGGGCGGTTAACTCTGATGGCTTCTCTTTTATAAGATTTCCAGACCAATGCCTTTAATTTTGTACTGTATGGACCTAGAGGGCTATAGTTCACAGCAAAGGGTGCACGTGGTGCCTAGCACTTCCACTTTTCAACTTTGTTTAGAGGATACATTCAAGGTGAAGGGGTGCATACTTGCAGCCTAATTCCATTGAATGAGGATATGAATTTCTCTTTAGGCATCACAATGCTCTGTCCTAAGGGTGTCCCAGTTCGGGAAGCACTTTCAACACTTGGTATTTAATAGCATCCTGCTGAGAGAAGGTGCAGCCAGTGGGAACTGGAGAAGACTCCTTTTTGGTGATCCTGGACCAGAATGTGATGTGCAGTCAGTATTTAGAAGGCTGTCAGATGAGCACACCATCAGAGAGAATGAAAAATTCTGAGATACTGAAAATATTTCATTCAAGAACAGGTGGACACTAGTGGAGCTGGGCTTCTTAATTTTGAACAAAACTTTTTATAAAGAAATGAGTTGAATAGCATGAGGAAGAATCATGCTGTTAAGGAGACTTATTAGTTCAGGGTGATGTATTAACGTGTTTACTCTGCAAATCCTGTTCTTAACATGAAGCTTCTAGAATCAATCTGGCCTGGTATAAGAAGCTGAGCAGCAATTTTAGTCACTTCGTTGTCTCTTAAGAGATTTTCTTTAGTCTTTAATTTTGTGGAAGGCTGTAAACTTTGCCTCAGAGGCCTAAGAAAAGGTTTGTGTATAGGGCTTAAGAGCTTTTAAATTATATGCATATTGAAGAGACCTTATACAACTTTATTGTGGGATGATCAAAGCCCCCTTGGAGCAGGTGGATCTTGGACCCATACTGTTCACTCCAAGGATGTTGGGTTGTTTTTGAGGCCTGTTGTGTGATGTGGAAAGGCCTACTGCCTTTTGCTGCAGGACTGTTTGGTATACCTGAGATGTGGGAAGCACATGTGCACACACATAGCTTATGTGAGCACTGTAAACTAAGCGGCGGTTTTATCTGCTGGGGTCACTCAGTTTATTAGACTAGATATTGACTCCCAGATTGCTGTGCTGCTCTTCAGGCAGTTTGAGATGCAGCCCTTCTGTGGGTTTGAGACACTCTTGCATAGACTAAGCACAGGGCCATTAGTGCCAATAGAAAAGGACAGTGGACCTGTTCTGCTTGGTAAAACCATCTTCCCCTTCCATAGACAGGGGAAAATGCTTTTGATCTCGAGTACCCTGCTGAAAGCATTGTGTGTTCCTCAGAAACTATAGCTACAACGCAACCCACTGGTGATGGCTACTGAAGTTGCAGAAGGAAAGACTTGGAGGAATCCTGAGGAAGCTTGAACTGTTGAAGAGCTATTTGACATTCAAAGAAGCTCTCCAATAGGCCAGACTCCTTAACCATGCTTTCCTGATGTGAAAATAACAGTTAAATATAACCTTACCTGGACTGCTTCATACTGCAACTTCACTAGCTCTGTGTCTCTCAGTATTACTGTCAGGAAAATAGAAAAGGTTCCAGCTCTCTTCCATCTGCTGTAAAAGGTTTGAGGGCAGAATTTGGCTTATATAAAACTCCTGAAGACAGGAAAGCTGCCTGTGAAAGAACAACATGTGCTATATTTGCTTTACTTGGATGTTGAGGATGACTTTCATTTAACTATTGAAAAATAACACTAAAAAGCACTGGGTGCTTACCACCCAGTGTCAGTAATATAAA
Organism: Fulmarus glacialis; assembly: GCF_000690835.1. Lineage (NCBI taxonomy): Eukaryota > Metazoa > Chordata > Aves > Procellariiformes > Procellariidae > Fulmarus > Fulmarus glacialis. The sequence goes on along the minus strand of NW_009202720.1, from coordinate 1,778 downwards.
CCTCAGTTGAAGGCTCCTGCTGATATTTAGAACAGGTCCTCCAATGCAGAATTAGACAGGAGTCTTTTCTGCTAACTACCCTATTAATTATGGGCAGAGTAAAGGCCAAAATTCACACATAAAAGTGGTTTGGTGGTGAGCACACAGACAGGTGATTGGTAAAATAAATTCATTGGGTAGACCGCCTCAATCTAACTTCTTTTCTTCCTATTGAGTCAGATGCCTACAGACTAGGTGAGTTATGGGATATCCACTGAGAGTTTGTCTGTAGCCTGCACAGGACAAGAAAGTTTGGTTCATAGGAAGGTTTTAAAGCTCTGTACTTGTACAAATGTAAAAATCCAGTTGATGAGTGACTGCTCACTACTTTGTTAAAAAGATTTTTGTGTGCTGTGGAGACCATCAAAATTTCGTAGAAGGAAAAGGCACTATGATCCCTTCTTCCCCCTGTGGCTGCTTCTCGGCACTTCTAGCAGGTTAGAAGCAGTAGAAAGACTGCTGCATCCTAGAGATCCCCCCCATTTGGGTGCTGTTCTGTTCGATCACTTGTAATGATCCCACAGTGTGTGGAAAGGCTGATAACGGGGTATTCTTGTGTGAACAGGAGAGAGCGCTCTCAGCTGGACATGCCAGGATGGTAAGGATTGGTCTGTGCCTTTTATTTGAGTAAGTCACTTACCAAAAGCCACTTGGAAAAAATGTACAGTAGGTATTTTCGCTTCCCAACGCTTTGATTCCTGCATGCTGTACTGTTCCAGAAGTTGTGAATGTGATCTGTTTGTGGGCTGTCAATGGTTGAGTCTTACCTGTGCTTGGTGATCATTTCCCTTCTAAGCATGAAGGAAGAACTTGCTTAGAGGTTCTGGACTCTGTAGAAGACAAAAGATCTTAATGAAGTGACTCAGACACATAGGGAGGCCTTTTTCCTTCATAAAAAGCTAGGAAAAAAAGTATTAAAGGTCGGGGCCTGAATTTCAAGTAAGAAAAGAAAAATCAGGCAATTAGAGGTGAAGACTAACTGTCCTTCAGGTAAAATACAGTGAGTCAGGGCTGAGGTTGGATTCTCTTGACTTGCAGACTCTTAATAGAGTCTTAATAGCTAATACAGTTTGAGTGCTGATTAATGGAATGTTTCCATGAAATTACTATCTCCAGGGCTGCGCTGTTTCAATAAATAACAGTAATTCTTGTTTTAAACTGGTCAGATAATGCACGGTAGTGTTGTTTGTCAGGCTTTGTAGGCTATAAATAGCACTGGACCTTTATGCAACCCAGAAGGGAGGTTCCTTTCATTTACTTTTTATTCCTTGTTCCTGTGTTAAGTGCAATTCACTTTGTAAATATACACATCACTTGATTTTTTTGTGCATGGTTATGATGTATTGTGGATATAAAGATTGCCAAATCATACCGTGTGTGTAAAGTTCTGTTCCAAACACAAGTGTAGAGTAAGGTGGGAACACAATTTTGGACCTGGTGCCTTGCCCAAGCACTGTGTTGATACTAGCGTGGGTACCCCATGGCCAAGGTGTGCATGCTCGGGGCTGTGCCCCTGCGGGGAGTGGCACTCTAGAGCCAGGAGTTAATTCCCCTTGGTATCCACTACACCTGGGAGCAGATGTTCTTGGGAGGGCTCTTCCCATCGCTTCTGGACACTGCGTGAGTCTTTGGAGGGTTCCTGGTGCCCTCTCGCACGCGGCCTGGCAGCGAGCTGGGGAGCCAGCGCACGGCCCGTGGAGGTGGGAGCACGCCCGTGTGCCCTGGTGGTCCTCCCCGGG
>NW_009202719.1:0-29299 GCF_000690835.1 Fulmarus glacialis | reverse complement strand
TGAAATTGGCTCTTGAAATTCAAGAGGACTGCGGGACCTGGAAAGTTTTGAAAGTTTAATTTTGAGGAGAGGGGAGAGGTAGCGAGCCAGGGCTGTGAGGCATGCTGGGCTTTGCTTTTCAAGTCGGGAGTGCCAGAGCAGAGAGAGGAGGGAAGGGCGAGCGCGGGTGCCTTCTCGCTCCGCTTTCTGCTGTGCCGAGCGCGGGATGCGCAAGCTGCGTAGCTAGCTCTCGGCCTCCCTTAACCTGCTGGAAAGCCGTTTGCCACCCATCTGAGCTTGCGTGGCGAAGGTAAAGACCGTCCGTGAGGCGTTTTTGCTCTCTTTCCCGCAGTTCGGCTCGTGTCAGGTTCAGGAGGCTGCGGGCCTGTTTCCCAGCGCGGCCCCTGGCCGAGCGCACTGGTGAGCACTGGTGGGGTCCCAGGATGGGGTTTCTGGTGGAGGGGCGAAGCCTGGGCTGTGGGCAAGCAGTAAGTGCAGGCAGGAAAACATTCATTTAAAACTTGCGAGAATAGTCCGGACAGAAAGCGGGCTGCTGCTGTATTCTCAGGGGAAAAATGATCTCTAAAGTAACCACCCTAAATTTATAGTAGCATCATCTGCACGTGAAGAGTGCAGAACTGCAGATGGAAGAACACGCAGTAATCCCTACCTGGGAATGAGTTCTATTTTTAAGAAGCTGTGTTTGTTCATGTACTTTCTTACAGAGAGAAACACAGAAGTTCCCCTTCCAAAGAGGGTTTCCCCTGGTCTTTTCCCCGCATAAAAGCCCCTATCCAAAACTCAAGTCAGTGAGAACCTTTCCACTGGCATCAGTGGGAATTGCTCCATTGACTCGATGGGCTTGGATCAAGCCCTTGGAAATTTCGTAGCAAATGTGGGAATAGGAAGTTGCGCACGGTGTCTGTATACAAACGTTAATTTGTGTGTGTGTGGGAAAGAAGTCAGAGACAAAGTTTTAAGAGATTTTGACAGGTTTAATTTTTTTTTTTCCCCATGCTAGGTAATTTAAAACCATTAAGGAAAAACATTACTGCTAGTAATATTACTCTAAAGAAAATATGATTAATAATTAAATCGGTTTCTCTAATGCTACACTAAACCCTTTTGAGTGAGATATAGATTTTAGTGTTCAAATTAGTATTTATTTTTAATTTAAGGTTTTTCCTGACTATAATAATTTGTTCATATTAAATATAGATATTGAAAAGACCCCTGTTTTGCAGTAATTTGCTATTTTAATGTAGTTCTTACAAAACGCTAGTGTTCTGTAGCATTTTTGTATACTTAAATCATTCATTTAACTGCTCAGAATAGTAGATTACTAAACGGTTGAAGGAAAGGATTTTTTTTCAAATACAGCATTTCCAAAACACATACAGTAATCTTCATGCCAATTGATAGGTCACTTAGTGACATATAAAAGATATGTAATTAGACATTCTAATTTATTTTGTTAATATATAGTACCTGAAATATACTGCTTCATGCAAGGCCTTGTTGGTGTAGGCTTTAAGACTTAACAGTAACCTTACCAGGAAGCTTAAGCAGAATCAATTGTATAAATATTTGGGTATTTCTTTGGTTTTAGTTTAACCTCAGTGATTCGTATGTTTTGTCACAAGATCTTTGCTACAGTGAAGTGTTTATAACGTTTGAGAGAGGAAAAAAATTAAATGTTTTGTAGCTTTCTGTTTAGTGAAGATGTGTGTAAAATTACCAAAGAGTCTGTAGGGAACAACCAAATTAGAGTTTTTCAAGTGTGAGGAAGAGTAAAAGAAGCATATCAAGTTCAGGACATTTTAATTAGTGAATACTTGGTACTATTTTAAAGCTGCACTAGGGTTTGTACGGTAGTCAGGTGTTGAGTTTCATAGGTTTTTGAAGTGACTGATTTTTTTTGGTAATCATCTGTTGCTTACACATTTTTAAATGCTTTCTGTAATAGAATGTGTCAAAACTAACATTTTAAGATTAAAGGTATATTTGCTTAGAAACACTCCTGTCGGACTCCAGTATATTTTTAGGAAAGTTTTTGTTGGACTCTAATGTAGTTAAAAAAATCACTGTAGCATAAGCTTTTTTTCCCCCCCCCGGGCTGATTTACGTGAACCAGAATAAGCTTTTCATATTCTGAGGAATATACCTGATTCAGCATTGCATGCACAGGAGTTATTCAAGGCTAGTGGGCTGAAAACAATAGAAAACTTCTGAGATGTGATCCGTGTTGTGGCAGTGTTTTGCTATGTGTCATTGAAAATGTCACTTAACCTCTTTGTTTTTCATCATCAAAATGTGAGGGCTGGTATTTATCTATCTTTCTGATAGGGTGATTAATTAATATTTCTTGAACACCGAGTACTCTTTTGTTCCATTTCTATTTTTACCAGGTTTATTTGGGAGAAATTAAATTCTGATGGTGGTTGAAAAAGAATGGTTCATGGGAGTCGTCATGTTTTTTCTTTGTGAGTCAGATCGTGAAGAGGTCACTTGCTCGTAGGAATTGAAAATGATTTAGGACATAGGTCACTGAGGAGTACCCATGGAATGATTTTGACTGGAGAAAATTGCAAATCACGGTCAAACTGAAAAATGCTATCATCAGCTTTGTTGCAAAATAATAATTTTTGGTACACTCGAACTGATTACTCTCTTGAAATTTTGTGACAGCTAGTGGGTCTAGAAGTAATGCAAATTATCTTTTTTTTTTCCCACAGCCACTGTAGCATACCTCTCAACTAATCCTTGTTAGAAGAAATACTTGTCATTTAGATTCCCGTTCCCTGTCCTGTTTTGACTTGAGATCTTTCTTGATTGTATGTGTAAATTAGTGGCACCGGAAAAACTGAATAAAAACGATGACATTATAGAAAAGGTTAGCTGTAATAAACTAACCTCTTAAATTAAAGTTAATCTTAAAATTCCAATTCTGTAGTTCATTGTTAGTTGTTTGGAGGTTTTCTCCCACATTTGCTCCTTCACAGAATGAGCATGCTTACCTTATTGTAATCATTTCCAAGGGTAGTTTTAAACTTAAATTTCAAAACTTCTGGATTGGCATAAAAAACAGGAGCAGTCCCACAAGTATCATTTAACACTGATCATCCTTTTTTCTCCTTTCTAAAGCTCTCAGTAGTTTAATCATACTTACTACTTTTAAAAATCTTCCAAGATGTTTATTGCAAATTATAAGAGGCGTCTATCCTTTGATGCAAGATTTGCATCCGTTTTGGCTTTTCTGCCCCCCCCGCCCGCCCCCATTTCTGCTAGGTTTGCGTTTTAAGGGCAAGACCATGTTTTATGTCAGAAAGCTGGATTTAAAAGTGCCAGCAATAGTTTGCCTATGCTGTCATCACTGAAGTAGCTGAAAATAATCTCTTTAATGAACAGTTGCTACGATGTTTATTGGTTCACCAAAGTGTAGTTTGGGATGGTGTTAGAAATTAAAGTTTGAACTCTGAAGAGTTGAGTTATGTATGGAATTGCGTTTAGTATCACGATTTCAGTTCCCGTTCTAAGGAAAATGAAATTAAAATGTTAAGCACATTGTATTATACTATTAACTATCTTCAGTCTTTTTCGTGAATTGTAGAGGTTGTTGAGGAGGGGGAATAAGAACATTGTAGGCTTAACTTTTTGTCCGTTTAGTTAGTTATTTCTTCTTCCTGCAAATAGTAATCACACGTCTGTAGCTGGAAAGGGTTTCGATGCAGTTTGTTTCTTATTTAAATATGTACGTTAGTCAGGCTGGCTGCCGAGGGTAGAGCCGATTCCCTCGGATACCGTGAGCTGTACCTTGGACGTGGCCCCAGTGTGGTGGGTGTCTCTTCCGCTCGGTGGCAGAGGGCTTCGCTGTGGCTGTAGGTAACGCAGATGGCTTTCTAATGGATCAGCACCTTCATTGCACGTGCAGAATGGTCATTTTCTGCCCTGTCCCCCCTCTGCCCACCCCCCCGCTGCTGCATGATGGCCCTTCTGGGGAGGGAAGTCAAATCTCCACCATAAAACCCAAGCCCTCTTTGGGGTTCACAGGATGGCTTTGGCTTACCTGTGGAGCTTACTTGTTTACCAGGAGACTTTGATCTTCTCCCACCTTCCTATGGGCAGCAGGTACTGAAAGCAGGTGGTGGGGTGTCTCTGTTTTGAGAAGTTTCCAGCCCATTGGTGGTTGCAGGGTCTACAGGGACGCTGCAGATCCTTTGCTCGGTGAGCTGGTCCTTTGGACCTCTGCTGTGCATCAGACCATGGCTGCGAATTGCATCAAATTAAGTATTTCTGTAACTTGCTGATCTCAGTCCTGTTGCAGATAGTCTGCGTCCAGGATGTTGTGAGGACGACTGAGATTCCAGCAGGCCTGTGACAGCCTTGTCCCTGTGGGAGATATTCTTTACTATTGGTCCTAAAATTGGAAATTCATTTGAAGAGTGGCATTTTGAGGCTAGGTGGTATATCGTTAGGTAGAACTAGAAAATTGTTGGGTTTTTCTAAGCACATTATTTCTTTGAATAAGTATTTACATTTTTATGAAAAAGTTCCTACATCTTTTAAGGTTGATGTTTTGTTGATGATCCTATTAGAATAATTGAATTTTTCACTCGCAACATGATGCATATTTTGCAACTTTGGTCTGAATTTCTCTCCCAAGTACATTTAAATACTGATTTATTCCATTATCCAGCTTCCTTATTTCAATGTAAACCAACATGATAAATATTTTAAAAATATTAATTATGTGTTTGCTGTAATTTGAAATTATGTATTTGACATAATTTGACAAATTACGTTTTTGACACATGTATATGTTAAAACTGTGATCTTGGTGGATGTTACCACTATGATTTTCATGATCTGTCATTTGAGGGGAGGAAGGAGAATGGCTGTACAAGTTTAGGATATTGCATTGCTTGTTTAACAGGATCAAATCGGATAATTCAGTCTGCAAACTAAGAAACTTGTGTTTAGAGAAACAGTCTGAGAGTTGCCAAATTATTTCAAGCATAATGCTGTGCTAAGGATCTATCAGATGTTCATTTTGAATTTGCCCAGGAATGGCGAAGAAAATTTAAAAGAGGTGTATGTCCCTAAACACCATTTAAACTTTGCCATTGCGTCAGTGCTAAGTCTTCTTGTAAAAAAGTTACTCTCAATTACATTGTTGACTTCTCTTTTTGTACGTCTTGCTATGGATGTTGGGGAGGCACATTGTTCTCCTGGAATTGTAACCCACCTGGTAAAACAAGCGGTGGGTAATACCTGTGTAATAAAACCTGTAGTTGACATTTAACTGCTTGGAAATTAGATCAGAAACTGTCAAATAGTGTAGAGGAAATTTTACGGGTTAGCGGTGGGAAGCCACGAAGGGCTTTGGGAAGGAGAGGGACAAGACACACAAGATGGAGAGTTGGGGAGTGCTGTGGAAAGAGGCCAGAGAAAGCGCATGGCTGGGCAGGAGCCAGGGAAGGCGCGGGCAGCGCTGCCGGGAGGCGGGCAGCCGCCCAGAGGAGAGGGGCTCAGGCTCGCAGAAGAAAGAGAGATGTGATTTTTATCTGGTGCCCAATATATGAAGTAAATTTTTTCACCTTCACTTCATCTATGGGAAGAAATCATGAACTTTCTGCACGCCGGCGTTACGCGCGCGGTCGGGCACAGATCTGGCAGGCACAGGAGTTACGCCAGTTTATGCTGGCCACAATTTAGACCGTAGAGTGCTGTAAGCTATTTCTAAAAATACTTAGATTTTGTTTATTCCGTCGTCTGTCTCTGGAAACTTACTTTTTAGTTGTTGCATTGAAAGTTGATTTTTAATTACTGCAAATCAAAGTATCGCTTTCTTGGTGTGACAGAGGAGGGGACAGAGCTCTTTTGAAGATACAGGGGAAGAAAAGTGTATAGAAAACAGAGGCTAGTATCTTTTAGAGTCTAAAACACAGTAATTGAAATATTTATGATTCAAGGCACTTCTTTGTGAGAGAACACAGACAGGATTGTGGTTTCATTACAGTACTTACAGTATTCTCATGACCTAAAAATGAAAACACAAAAACCTAATGCAGTCAGGTGTGCACAGACTGCAGAGATACGCATAGCTGGTGAGCTGTTGTGCTTGTGTCAACATGTTTTCATCATTGCAGAAGAACATACTTAATTCAATAAGGAATAAATGATTATCATTTGTACAGCATGGTGAATTTAAGAGGAAGGGTGCTGAGGACTCCCTGATATGTGGTAAAAATAATTCCTCATTGAAAGTCAATTAGTGGAATATATGGGTGCTAAAACTGTAAAAATATTAGGATAGTACTTTGCTAAAGATCATGAAATGCCTTCCCAGAGAAGTTCATTCAGACTCATTTGTTACCAGTCTTGAATGCATTTAAATTACTTTTAATGTTGTGATGATGCCTGTAAATTGTTCTCAGTACACAATAACTGTCAGCATACATTGAAGAATACGTATGGTCAGTAATTCAAGAGATATCTATATTGAATATACAGAAGAAGTTGCACACAGTGTCATAAATCCTTGCACATTCTTTTGCTTAAGAAAAGGAATGAAGCATATTGTGACAGAAATTTTGACATACTTGGTATTTAATTCTATTGTAGGTGACTGACATCTTGTAAAAGAGTTAAAGATGTGTTTAGTATTGCATGTGGTGACCAATCTGTTCTTGGGCCTCTGTTTATTGTTGACCAGGAAAGGGCGTGAAGTATACGTGAGCAACCAGAAATTTATATCTCGTGAACTGCGATATGGCGACCTTTTAAAAATGTTAGTTGAGGGGTTTTTTATTGTTTTTTTTTTTGTTTTATATCTGGGAGCCAGATCATGCTTTGAAGCGATCACAGAGAAGCCAGGAGAATGGTAAGACTGCCAGAATATTTGTGTATAGCTGCAGGACGCTGCTGGGTGGGGAAGTTGATGATAGGTGAGATGTTTCTCCTGTGGAGCTGTGCAGCTCTGGGAGCAGCATGCATCGCCTGGTGCGCAGCGGTGCAGGGCTCCTGTGCCCATCCACAACCTTCTGGGAAGGAGCTACGGCCTTCAGAAGGAAAATGAATGCATCGGGTGGATTTACTGCATCTCAGGTTATGGGGCAGAAAGCATCCTAAAGAAGAGTACAGTCAGTAAAGACAAAACTGTTCAGTCCTTTGCTGAAAGAGTGAAGGAGTTCGAGGAGTGGGATTCTCCTGGGCAAGAACTGACCGTGCTGGAGGGTGGCTTTCACAACGTACAAAAGGTATGTTAAGGGTTGTGATGGGAAAACCTGCCCTTCCAAAATCTTCCTAGAAAAAAAGAGGGGAGAGTGCTTCCAGACCAGGTTTGAATTCGTTTCCAGACTGAGCATGGCTTGCGGCATTGGTCTTGCCCATGCCCCAGCAGCTGGTCAGCCCCTGGGGTGGCTGTGGGGTTCGGGGGGGCTTGGACTGGCAGTGGAGTCTGGAGCGGTGAGTGATGGAGCAGCTCGATCCACCGGCGACAGCCTGCCGCCCGGCAGGACCCCCTGCTCCGACTGAGCTTCCCAGCCCTGTGGCACGCAGGTGCCCTTCTCCCAGCTTGACCTGTCTCACGCTTCGGGAGAGGACGTACTTGAGAGGATGGCCACGTACTTGTGTTGAAAAATCTCTCCCAAGACCTTCAGCCCTGATCCCAAGTTTCCTGAAGTTGATGTGGAGACTCCTTGTTTTGGCTTAGGCACTGAGGTTGGTTAATGCTTTGGATGTGTTTGTACGTTCATGTGCAAAACCGGTTTCTGAGGTTGAGACGTTGCTGGCTACTTCGCTGCTCTTCAAAGCCACCTAGACTGGGGCTGGTGATGGACCGCTTGTGTGTATTTAAGCCAAATCCAAGTGTTTTCAGTTTTTCTTTCAATACAGGTTCTTACACCAACTGTTGGTAGGCTCTGAGCAAGTTAGCACTAAGATGAAAAATCCATATTCAAGGTGACTTTTTCATAATGTTTAAAAACTTTCGAAGGTTCACTTCCATTTATTCAGTAAATGAATCTTAAAGAGTACAGCAGTCAGGTACGTCATTGGTGAGGATGCAAAGACATATGAGAAAGACATTCCTCTAAAGATGAACATATATACTTGTTTTAAATCAGTGGTGTCCAGCCTAATCAGCCAAGCATGACAGCCAAGCGTGACACATCTTGTGCTGTGACTGTAGGGTGTTGTGTGCTGCATGGTCAGTGCTACTGCGCATCTGCAGCAAGTCCGGCGCTTCCCAGGAGCTTGCGGGCTTGCAACGTAGTAGATGAACACCAGTAATTCGCTACGTATTCCTCTAGAAAGGGTATGGCTGGACCTTGCTCTCATTTCTTGAGACTCTTCCTCCCCTTATTATTTGGTTGTCGCACAAGAGGAGAGTTACTGTAAGGTCTGAGAAAGGTGGCGGACAGAGCAAACTACATGATCCTTGACTGGTCCTCCTGAGTTGCAGGCTGGGCACTTGTACTTTAAATCTTTGTGTGACTCAGTAGTAGAATACATTTGTGTTACTCAATTACGTGTAAAAATGGAACTTACTGTTCTGGACTTAAGTGCTAGTGTAATAACCTCTGTTTCAGTACATGTCTTTAGTAACTAAAATTAAATTCTAAACTTAAACTATTAGCCTTATTATACATAGACAACCTGTACATTTTGTGAATTAATAGTGCTTATATCAAAACCTCTAATTGCACTTCCGTATCATTTAAATACAGTTTTATAAATACTCTTCTATACCCAATGATTGCCATTTGCGTCTTTGTTGTTACCACTAAATTACTACCAGAACGGGGAAGACATCATTTTTTCAAGTCACTGTTAGGCATGCAGTTTTGCTCCAAATTCAGTTACCAACAAAATTTTCCTGTAGCTGAATTTCTCTTCATCTAAGTCACAGATGAGTGGGAGCAGAGTGTGACCACAGACTATTAAAAATCTCTTTCTCATTGTCACCTGCAGTATTACCATAGTTGGAACTAAGGCGTCTGCAGTTGCACAATATTTATGTTGCAATCCAAACTGACACAGCCTGGAATGCTTCGGTAGCAAAACAAGACACAGACCTGAGCCTCTCGCCGCACGCTTGGGAGGGAGCGAGCTGCTCCTCTTGGAGATCTCCTCCAGTGGGGAAGTCCCCTGGGTCCCCCTGCTTCGCCGGGGGCTGGGGGGCCCTTCCCGGGGCGGGGGGAGAGGCGGCGAGGTGGGTGCTCGCAGCCTGGCTGCAGAGAGCGGCGGCTCGTGGCGTGCGTAGGTGACGCTTTGGGTCAGGCTGCAAGGGCGGCCGCTTTGCTGAGCTGGAGGGCTGTGGGAAGAGGTTGCTCCTTCTTTGAGGCCTTCTGATGGGATGGGCTCTTTTTTTCTTTCTTTTTCCTCCTGGCACTTAAGGGGTCTCTTCGTCAGGAGGCGTCGTTTGGAAGAAGCACTTTTAATATGTTTACTTTCCTTCGACGGATGGAAATAGTGAGTCACCATCCAGTGTCACCTTTACTGCTCGGATCGCTGTAGGCACCAGTGAAAATAATGTTTCACCCCGCTGCTGCCCCAGTAGGCTCCGCAACAGCTGATGAACTTGATCTATTACTCCTGGCCTTCACTGGTGAACACTGCAGAGTATATTTGCCCATGACTGACACGCTCAGATCTATGGCCAGGAGATACCTGGTCAAGTCTTCAAGCCTTTACCTTTAGCATTAGCTTTAACCCCTCAGGGCTCAGCTGCTTGCGGCATTTAAAGCATGGCAAGGGGTTTTATAGCAGAGATTTGACTCAGCAAGACTTGTGCTAACTCTTGCTGAAGATGTGAAATACAATTTGTAGCTTATAATTGCTGCCTAATATGATCTTGGACCCTTACTTAAAATCCATTTAACTGATACTGTACTTTCTTTATAAGGTTATTACTGGGAGCTAACCTTTTCTTGTGTTGTGGTTAAATGTACAATGTAATAAGGGTGTTTTTTAATGTGTTTAAGAGTTGGAAGATGTGTTAGAGGTAACCTTTATGCAGAGAGTTTTATATAGTTGTAGTAAGGAGAGCGATATTAAAATTCTGAACATTAGTGCTGTCTGAATATAATTTGTTCCCATTGTGTTTTGTGTGTGCCTGCTAGCGGAAGGTGTTGCAGTATATTGAGAAAACCCGTTTTGTTCTCCAGTATCTTTTGTACCAGTAATTATTAACCTAGCGCAAATTACTGTCTCCAGAAAGTTTTTGTACTTCTGATACATGCAAAAATACAAAAAGCATGTTGGATACAATAGATAAATCACAATTCATTCTTTCTCTACATTTCAGGTAGAGCAACCTAAACTCAAGATTTTAGGCACAAAATTGAGAGACTCCCAAAAATCTTTACTCTCTTGTTTAACTCTTGATAAACAGGCATGGGCCATGTCTGTTGGAGGTCTGTAGGGATCACTAGATTATGATAGAGGCAAAGATTAATTTTTGTGAATAACAAATGTTGGTACTTTTGCTCATATCTATGGGTATTAGTTTGTCTGTCTTTGATTGCCTTGTAGAAATGCGGGTTTGTTTAGAGGTGTAAGTTAAAATTAAGTATTTCCCCTCCTTTTTTTTTTTTCAACTGGATACCTAAGTATATATGTAGAATTTGGTGTACAAGGAAAGGATTTCAGAACTTGCCTCCCTGCGTCCTTCTTGAAACTGCTCTAAACAGTGGTGAAGACAATGATGTTTCATACCAGAAAGGAGGTCAGGAAAAAAAGCCCAACAGAGTGCTTAAGCAGAGAAAGATGAGAGAGTGTCATAAGTGTGGACAGCCTTTTTTGGGATTTGTATTTTTCCTGTTAGTGCAGAAAGCTCTTTTCCCACTGTTCAGCCTTTTTTTTTCTCCCCCCTCCCCTCCTTTCATTTCCCTTCCCTTTTGCCTCAAGGGGGCATTGTGGGTTGGAGAAGGGGAGCAGGTTTTGCACGTGTCAGGCTATTGGCCTATAACTGAAAAACACTGGTTTTTCTTATGTTCAGTAAACTGTGGTCAGGGGTGAGCACAGCAGTAGGGATGTAGTGGGCAAGAATGGCCTTGAGAGAAACAAACATTTTTTATCTTATGTAGGTGGGGAAGGGGGCAGCAGTCACTGCTCATGAGGTTGAAATTAACTGCTTTTAACATTGTGAAGAATGATGGTGATGTAGACAAAGTGCCATCCTAAAATTTGTAAGTATAATTCTTGGCTCAGATGTAGACTTCTTGTGGAACTTTATGATCGAGTTGCTTCATCTCAGTGCAGTAAAGATAAATTCATTAATGGTTATGAGGTGTTGATATAATTAAATAGAGAATGCCAGTAAATTGCTTCCTGAAGCTCAATGACTGTAAACTCTGATCTTATAATTTAATCTACCTACCACTTCCCATTCACTTGCTGAAAGGCTTTGGAGACTGAGAAATTAGCCCTACTCCAGGCACAGTAACTGCGAAAACTAAATTGGCTTCTCTAAAGGGAGATCCTTGGATGAGGACGGGAAGTGTTTCCTCAATGTAAGTTAAGACTGTATGGTCAAAGGAGAGCAGAAACAGGTTTTTGCATTGCCGATCATGTTCAGAGATTATTATGTTTCTCACTAACTGCCTGGATTCTGCAGCGGTTTGTGATAACCCTGACACTTAACACAGAAGAAAAATTAAGAAGCTAATGACCTGATGAAAGAGATACTGTCCAAACGAGAAAAATTAGCTAAAGCCATTTCTTTTGGTGGTGTTGCAGTATTGCTCACATCTGGCTTTTTGGTTGATCTAAACAAATGTTATCATCCTCTCAGTAGACGGTGCATTTTCCTTGTGAATTATTTAAATGTGTGCAGAAATTGTTTCTGAGAGAAATTAGGTATCTCTGAAATCAGCCTTTCGCACAAAGGATAGTTTAACTGCATGAGGAGAGTGTTCACTTTACACTTTTAACCTGAGCTCTTAAGAATAGAAATGTATGGGAAAATATATTCTTTAGGAAGGTGTCAGTGCTTTTTCTTGGTAGGTTGTTTCTTCATGCAGGGTATTCCTCACCTAGTGCACTTTTTTCAGTTAATTTGCTTTATACTCTATCAAGATGTAACTGTAGCGTAACCTTTTGAGCTCTAAAATGGACTTGAAACATGATGGAGGTGGACAAGAAATACAATAGCACAGTTGAAACAGGCAGAGGTGCTGGATTCAGTCTCTCTCTCTCTCTGGTGCCGTTTCACACACTTTATTTGAGGACTTGAACGTGCTGTGCCAGAGATGTCCTGAGGAAGGACCAGAGCCTCTCCCTGTCCTCTATGCCAGTGCATCGTTACTGGTGAGCTCCGTACTCGGCCTCCCGACGGACGTTTCATGCACTTCTCTAGCCATGGCCCAGCCTCACCAGAGGAGCAGCCGCAAGCTTCCTCCCTGGTCTCTACAACAGGCTGGTAGTCAGGGCACTCTCCTGGGGTAAGTGCACGGAGGGTTTCCCTCTTCCCAGACTCAGGTACCCACCAGCTCAGGCTGGATTGCTTCTCAGCGTGCCCAAAACCTTTGTTTCACCAGTGACCACGACTTGCAGCCTGGTGTCAGAGACGGTCTGGTTTACTCCTTGAACTGAGAAGGACAGGACTGCAGATGGCTGCAGACCACGAGGCTGGGATGAAGGCTTCTGTGCCCACACATGAGACTGTGATTGCTGGTGCCTCATCTGCAACAGCATTTGCCATGCATTTCTGCATCTCAGGACAGCCCAGTTCAGTAAGATTATTGGGAAATAAGGAGCATGAATGGAAAAAGCAGGTGAAAAACTAGTGAGAATCACCTTACGATGGTAAAATTCAGTGTTTCTTTTGGCCAACCCGTTTGATACAGATTTCAAAAGCCTGGTAGATGAGTTGAAGGGACATCAAGCCGACAGGATGGAACAGCTTCTCTGGGCTTTGCTGCAGATTAGCTCTTGGTCTTCCTCCTTGTGCAGCATCAGAGTCAGGTACTGAGTAAGCCTCTTTCTCCTCTTGTGTTGCTGTTTTGGATTTTATTTCAAGTTGAAAGTGCCATGCTTATCCAGTAAAAGAAAACTGAATGAAAAAAATGAGTGATGATGTTGATTTGGAAAACAATTCTTGTTGAATTAGCCCCCAATTCATCTGTTTGCTTCAATTATAGAAAGAATGGGAATGGTTTCCTTAAAAACCTGCTGTAAGAGACCTGTCTTTTTGGTATTTCCTACAGTGTATCTACAGGCTTAATATGGATGTGATATTTTGAAGGTGAAGTCTAACTATTGGTGAGGTGCATCAACTAGATTTCATTGTTGCAAAGCCTTCTTTGCGTTTTGAGTACAGCGATAGTAGTTTGTTCTGTTCAGTTTGTCACAGAAGATTTGAGAGGAGGTGAATTAGCCAGTACATAGGTGTTCATAATTCATCCTGGAATTTTCTAATGCTTTAAAAGAAATTCTTTAAGTTAAATTTACTTCACGTGTGTGTGCAACTTGTAATAAGGCCCGTGTAAAACAGCTAATAATTGTATCCAAACTGCTTCCAGCTCTACCATCCATTTCCCGCAAAACATGTTTTGCATAGGTGAAAATTGTGCTTTTTGATTTCTACATGGCAAATTTGAAGTACTCACAGCAAATACAGTTTCAGTAAACTTCACAAAAGTAAAAAAATACCTCCAATGAAACCCAACTGTTAGCCGTACCGCAAATCAACGTGTTCTAAAATGTACTTTTGACTTGACCAGTTTGATTATTGCAATATAACATCAAAGGCATCACTTCTTCCACAACTGTAAACTTCATTTAAGGGCTGCATTTTTATTGTTGGTGGGAAGAAGTTAAAAAAAATTCTAGCGGCATGAATATATATAGCGAGTAACTACATAAGCAGTGTTTCTGTCTTTGGGTTGCAATTTTAACAGTTTGAAGTCTCTTAAAATTCAGTATACTTGAAATAAAAAAAGCCATTTCTGTGACCATTTGCAAAGTTTTAATTTGTTTTAAGCCCTGTTGTTGATCTAGAGCTTTTGCTCGTTTAAGGTTGATTAATTGCTTTTGCCACTTTTGTTTGCAGTTCAGTATAATCTCATGCAGACCGTTGTATTTTTTTTTAGTTTAATTTTCTGTTGATGGTTGTATGTTTGTATGAGATGTTAAATTTGACCACTAATAACTTAAGTATTTAAATAAATAAATAAGATTCAAAACAATAACAAACGACTGCAAACTGAAGCAAATACTAAGCAGTGCAAATTTACTTTATGAAGCATAATTTCTGCACCTGCTGTAGACTCCATTGTGGGAGCTCTTGCTTTTATGCAATTTTATTTATTTAGAAAGAGAAAAAGATCATCCTGTTTTCATTAAAGTATCTTTTTATTTAAGGCAGATTTAATAGAAACAAGAATAATAGACCTCTCTCTTACATTGAATATTGTTAAAATGCGTATGCCTTCCCTGGTAATTACTATTCATTAAGGCTTAGTACTCTTTCTTTAAAGGAGATAACTCTCTGTTATCTTACCTGTAAAATGGATGGATGAATGTTGGCACTAAAGTCACTTCATACAAAATGTAAAATACAATTCAGATATATAGTCTAGGAGACCTGCGGCCCATCTGCTTTACCGCATCGCCTTTCAGAAAACACACACCGCGCTGAATGCTTGGGTGAGTCGCATTGATACAGTGTGACCCTCACTACAAAGGATTAGTCTCGTAATGGTAATCGACTTGGTTAACTGGGCCGGAGTAGGAGCTCATGGCACAGGCTGGAAGCCCGTCATTGCTGGCGATGCAAAGGAGGACACCGTTACCGTTCGTCTTTGGAAGTGTTTGGCTACGTGCCGCTCTTAGAAATTAGAAACTAGGAATCCTGGTGCCTCGCATTCCTCCGCTGTCTCACAAATAGTTGTGTGGTTGACAAAAAAGCTGTGTTGTCACTGTGTATGGATTTGTCCATGTAAAGGAAACCTCCTGGGGTTGGCAGTATACTAATTTTCACATACAGACATAATGGGCAGACAGGAGAGTTCTGAAATCTTAAGATGTACCAGATAGAAAAATATGTTCAAAATAAAGGGAAAAAAAAAAGAAACAGGAAAAAAGAAATACAATCCTGCTGATAATGAAAGGACAAAGACGGGAGGGGAACTTCCATTCTCCGTTTTTTAAGGAGACCAGGTAACGGTTTTTGAACTTCTGGGATTACGATGCATTTTCTTTGCCGTAGAACTGTCAGAAAATACAAAGGTTATATCTGTGCAGACAGCTTAACTTGCTTCTAGCTCTCCAAAGTGCTTTAACTCATTTCGTGTTCGGCTATAAAAATAAAGGTCTTGGAAAAACTAGAGCATTAGCGCTGTAGCTGTGGTCCTCCTGGATGGCTTTTGGACGAGAGCTGTGGCAAGGCACGTGATGCCCTGCGCGGTGGCAATGGCACGTCAGGGCTGCGGTGGTAAGCAGGCGTGCCCCTGTAATTGTGCTGTGAGATACTTACTCTGGAAGCCAGCATACGGGTCAAAGAAACCTTCCTCTGCTGTAATCCTTTCTGATCTTTGCTTTTGGAAGTTTTCAAGAGCACTGCTAATTCTGAGGAGTGTAGCTCTGAAATTTTTCTGTTTGCTTTTGCTTGCTTGTACTTTCCCAGTTTCCTTTCCTCTCATGCTTATTTGGAGTGGATCCTAACAGTGGAGGGGATGATTCTAGAAAAGGAATATTTAGTCAAAGAAGGAGGGTCCTAAAACTTGTACCTAGTTAGAGGTGTATCACAAAGTGAAGAAGCTGCATAAAATACAGTGGTAGTACAAGAAACCATCAAATTCTTACCGAAATCATTGTACAATGGAAAGTGCTTCGTGTCAGCTGAAATGTCAGATGTATCAAGAAAAAGTTAAAGTGGAACCTGATTTCTGTAAGGCTAAAGATTCAAGTAATTTGCTTAGGGATGCAGTAGAAAATCAATCTTATGCTTGAAAGAGGGAATAGTAGCCTTCAAGTCTCATCTCGTGTTTTGTAGCTGATTGCCTGTTTTTATTATCTCCCCCCCTTTTCCTTCAGTACTTACTAATGCCCTTTGGTTAACTCCATTATACCTTTGAAAAACTTCTTGCAGAGCTCAGCTGCTTTGTCTTGTTTGCTGGGTAAGCCTCACTCATATTATTATAATTAATAGGATGTGTAAAAACTTCCTGAACCGAGTGTTACAGAATCAGGCTATTAAAACTTGGTACCCCATATGTTCTGCAGTGTGCAAGATTTCCATCCTCCGCAGCTGGGGCTCGTTAGAGAAGACACTAGACCTGCATTGATCTTGCATGCTGTGTGGGAAGTTGGTTTGGTAGGAACACCATTCGGCTTGTCAAAGAGTAAGAGAGTTGGAAAAGAAAGTCAGTTTACAGTTTGGAGGTGTGTCTCTAATTTGCTTTTTTTGATTTTTATACCACAGGAATAAAAACGTGAGAGAAGGACGTGCTGTGTTTTTAGATACTGAAAATCTTTGAAGATCTGATTCATAAGTGAGAGTTTTAAATGTTTCTCATAATTGTGTGTTACATGATAACAGTTTTCTTGCTTTGGCTCTTGCTTTTGTTGAGTGGCACTGCTTCATTTCCTCCAACAACTTTGATTTTAGGAAAAAAGTTTTTAAAATTATAAGAAAGTAATACAGACTAATAAAGGTGAAAAGAATAGTCTGATATTTGTGAAGGATTTCTTTCTTTCATTACTTGGAGGTGTCATGAATGTTTGTAACTTGCTAGTTCTGTGAAAGTAAAATATGAAGCTGATAAGAAAATTTAAAAAGTGGAGAGGAAATATGTCAATTGATAAAACACAAAACAAGTACATAATTAAGAAGACAGGAAACGATACTGAGCAATTGGAATAGTATATGAGCCCTGACCAAGTAAAGTGTTTAAGTACAAGCAAATACAAGGGCATACATCTAGAGACATTATTGCAGGTTTTGCTTTCAATATTGGGGTCTGTATCCAGAGCGGAAGGTTGTGACTCTGAAAAAGACATGTATTTATGCTGCCTAATCAGGTGAATATGGACATTTTAAATTTAAATTGGGACTTTGTACCCTTGGATGTATAAAGATATATCCCAAATAGGAATAACAAGATTCGATGTTTCTGCCTAAATTCTATCCTTCCTTTTTTTGGTGTTGACATTGTTTTTTGGTAGTTTCTTAAAAAACTATATCGAAAAGAGACTAATGGAGAGGAGAAACTTGGTAATAGAGGATTGTCAGTCCACCTTATAAGGGTATAACAAAGTCCACTAGGAGAAGTGCAGTTTTTAACAGAGTAGTTATTTGCAAGAAGACATTATTAAGGACTTCAAAGTAGATTTCACTGGGAAACTTTAGATTGTGATTTAAGGGCTTTTCTAGCACACACTTAAATTTGGTGACGGAATTACACCAGCGGTCCCTTACAACCAGAAAATGTATCACTGTTGGTTTGACAACTGTTTTTTCTTTTGAAAGAAGCAGGAGAGCGCTTAGTGTGCTTATTGGCATATCAATATTCATTAATTCCATGTCTGTCCTTTGACAGTGTTTTAGAGCACTGGACGTGGGCTGGAAGGCTAGGTGCTGTGCGCAGAACACTGTGAGTCCCAAGCCAGAAGTGGGACAGTTTAAACATACGGGTAGAGCAACAGGTAGAAACAGACAAGGGGAGACAGGAACACAAGGAGTTACCATAGCATATCAGCAAATAATCTGTTTTCAAATTTTCCATAGGTCTCCTGCCAAAGCAGTTTGAAAGAGGTTAATCAGTTAGTCTTGCGGACGTTCATAGATGTGTGAGATGTCAGCCTGGATAAAAAGCCTGAAGACACTTAATTGAAAAAATAACACATAGATGATGGAAGCTGGCAGCCTGGACCTAAAGGAGAAGGGAGTTTACCTCTAGATATGGAATGAGAGATGATAGGTAGGCTTTGACATCGAAGATAAGTGATTAATATATAATGGGATACTGGATTTATGTCAGTGGAAGGAGATTGCATTTGTCAAGATTAGAACAAAAGATAGGAACAAGATCTGAAATAAGAGGGATGGGAGTATAATAGCTATACAGTTTGAGAGGAGAGACATACTTTAAAGATATTATTTGTAAAGATCCTGCAATATTTACATGTAAATCTTTTGTAAATTTGTGAATCTATAGGGCCTAGGTGCTTGTGTCCGAAGACTGAGAGAGATGTGTAAGTTAAAGATGGTGCCGCAATTATTGGCCTAAATGAATAGTAATGTTGCCCAAGAAGGGAGGCATGAGGAGAGCTTATTGGTCCTGTAGAAAAGACTATATACTCTCTATCTTCTCACTGTACAAAATTATGGTCCAGCTCACAGCAGTGGTGTGCTGTTAGTGACAGGGGGAAAATAACCTGCTCCAGGTGAGTGGTGACTGGTGGGGTCCAGAATTTTTATGATGTCCTCCTTTATGGGTTCTGTTATAGAAGAGAATCTTTCATAAAGTTCTTCAAATATTACTACTCTCTGCTGTTTCCGTATTGCTCTTTAGTGGAAGCATTTTGCAGCCTAAGGTTATGCTTGAAGTATGTCACACTATTGTTGATGAAGTACCACAGAAAATGTGTATTAATATGCATAGTAACATGCTTAAGTATTTAGGTTTTCAGAGCCAGGATTGACTTGACTGCTTTGCTCCCCAGTGGTGAAACCAGGAGTTACGAAGATCATCCAGGTTGGATGCCAGTAGAATCTCTGTCATGTACACTGTTTGTTTTACATATATAGGGTATATTTCCACCTACTGGAAAAACTGTTTCGGAAATGCTTGGGCAAATAATTTCTGTCCATATATAGTGTCAAGGTATTTTATTTGTTTATTTATAGAGGGATTGAGGACACAACATTGCTATGAAGTTCCTAGTTTTGACCTCCACCCTCATCTCTCTGTGGACATCCTGGAACGACCAGTTCTGGGCCAGTTCTGGTGTCTGGGGGACCACAGGGCTTTCATGTTGCTGTGGCCATCTTTTTTGTCAAATGCAAAACGGTGGAGTAGTGTAATGTGAGATAGGTCCGAGACACTGTGGGGTTTCATTTTATTTTGTTGAGACTTTACTGCTAGAATAGAGCAAATACTTTACTGAAGTTTGAAAGTGATTTTATGTCTTTTTAATTTAGTCTGTTGTATAGTTACCAAGAAAAAAAAGCCAGTAGTTTTTTTCTTTTTAAGAATTTCCCTTCAGTGTGTTTCTATCTGAACTGTATTAGAAGAATCTGCAAAGCTGAGTTTTTTTCCTTTACTTGAGACTTCTCACTACTTGTGCCCTCTGAGACCCCAGCAGAGATAGCTAGGTGCATTGCTTTGGGATTCCTTCCTGCTGACCCAAGTGGGAGTGTTGCTGTGCTGGTTCAGTCACTGAGGACTGCTTGATTACCACCCCCGCCCCCCCATTGTCCTTCTTTCAAGTTCTAAAAATTGTTCGTCAGGTTTATCATTGCTTTTTAAGAAAGTCTTCATGAGCATGACCTGAGGTTTTACAGGAAATCTTGAAATAAAAGTAGTAATATTGTTATACATTCTCTCACATTCAGCCACACATGCTATCACAAAAGTAGCCTTGAAGCTCTTTTAGTTTTACAGCAAAGAGTGTTTCTTTTCATATCAGGTAATCCGATCTGCTGGGTTTTTTTTCCCCGTTGGCTTTGAAAACATGCCTTTATATTAATAATCCTGGATTTTGTGCTGAAAGTTGATTGCTCTAATTGCTGATTGGTATTCAGTAACACTAAATAAGGGCTCAGAATTTCCTCCTTTTCCTTTTCCTACTCTGAAATCTATGAATGTGTATTTTTAGAGTTCACCATTAGTGGATATATAATCTTTGCGTCTGCTTTTATTCTTGGCCACTGGGAGTTTTGCTACCAGCAATAAAAGACAACCTCCATGTTGCACTGCACAGTATAGATATTGTAAATTTTGGTCTTGCTTTCCATTGATCTGGTTTGCCATATGGGAATCATATTCAGCTGATCTTTATTTCCTGAGTCAGAAATTCTGTTTTACCCATCTTTGGGGCTTTCAGCATTTATTCTCAGTGGGCTGTCAGGTATTGCACATGAAAGCAAAGGTTCAAAGGCATATAAAGAAGGTTGAGGTCTGAAATGTTTACTTAACACTGTGGTTTTTTTCTTTTTACAAACATTTGCCAGACTGGAGGATCAGCATGAAACCTTAATAAATTTTAGACTTTTTATACTCTATTATGAACATTTTACACATACATAATTTTGGTGTAGCCTGGAACACATCAGCTGTAAACTTGCTAGTGTATGTTTGCCAGCGACAATATTAACAACATCGCAATTAGTTTTTTTAAGTTTATCAGTTATTTTTCTCAGATGTTTATTTCCTTTCACGTCTGTTTTTGTTTCTGGAACTGCCTCTAACAGACTGCCATTGTGCTACAAAGAAAACTTAAATGAATTGACTATGCAGCTTTTAATTAATATGACAAGTAAGATTTTTAAAATAAAGATACCATCCTCTCTCTTCGTGATGTCATTCCACTGAGAGAGAGAATGAATTTGAGTGAAAGTGAGAATGAACTTCTTGTTGCTCACCTGAAGATGCTGCCACCAATGAGGTAAACAGTCAGAATCTTAACAGCTTTTGTGCCTTAAATACTTAATCTTTTGGGAAGCAAATGCCTAAAATTCAAAGGATTTGAATCACTTAGGGGCAGTGATATAGAGGCTCTAGATCCTGTTAGTGTAGCTGGATGTTTTTTCTTTGTACTGAAGTGTATTTAAGACTTAGCATGTCGGAGTGTGTCTGATGTTCCACTTCCATCTTCAGTATATCTCATTTTGCTTTTTATTATCAAGCAAGGAAATAACCGGGGATCTTGATACTCAGTAATGGGATTTGTTCTGGCCCCTTTCTTCTTCGTTGCCAAGAGGATGTAGAGCACTAGGATTGGCTCAAAGTGACTGTTTTTGTCTAGAAAAGATGTGGCTTAGGTGTGCCTAGGGTTATATTTTGTTGTTGAGGAACTGGAAACAGATGAGAAAAAGGCAATCAAAGACTGAAAGGGAGGTGGGGTTTCCCCCCATAGCTCCTTCACCTTTCGCACAGGGGCCACCAAGAATAAAGCTGTCGGGGAACTCTGCTCTCTTACAAAGAGTCCTGGACTCCCAGTCCTGCTTTTCCTGACTTGCATGGCCTCTTCATCAGGAAGTTGCGCTGCAGGTTTAGCTTACTGCTTAGTGTTCAGTCATGTCCGTCTCCTTTTCTTGCTCCTTGCCTTGTCCAGCCAAAACAGAGAATGGCAGCTAGGGGAATGTGGCCTCATAGACAGCTCGTTTCAAGTAGATGGGTTACCAAAGCCTGCAGTGGGTCTTCTTTTCTTCTGTCTTCCTTTTTTTGTGTGTGTTTGTTAGTTTCTGTCAGGACTGAAACATTGCACTGTCATGCTGTTGGTTCAACTTTCCTCACTTTAGTGATCAAAGATGATTACGGCTCCTCAGCTGTCCTGGCTTTCCCCTGACGTTGGCTAAGGCTATCAGCCATTTTCCCATCCAGCACTTCCCAGGCTTCTTCTGTTCCACTACTTGTCTTGTTTTGAATTGGGAAAAAAACCCCAAGGAAACCAAGAAAGTAACGAGAAGCAGCCAGATTTGAGACCCTCAGTAGAAGAAACCGCTCCGTCAGCCAGAGGTGTGTTAGGCAGCACAAAGCAATGTGGTGTAGTATCGATGCTCATCACTGCAAGACCTGCCACCAGCAGAATAAGCCTACTAAATGGCACTGTGATCTCCCACCACGTGTTCCTGGTGGGAGGTCCTTCCCAGGTCCAGATGGAGCTGAAAGCATGTGGCATTTGTTTAATCTTCTCTGAGTGGGCTTCCGCTAAGAAAACGGAATGAGAAGGTATCTCAGGTATCTCACTGCTGAAGCTGGAGTCAAAATGATCATAGATTTTATAACCTTCTATCAAGCACTCCCTAGAAACACGTTCAGAGAGTTCACTGAAGTATACTTGGAATAACGATAAATTCTCATAAATCTTATTGTGAAGTATTGTGAACAGTTGTGACACACCTGTTGAATGGATGCATAAAAACTCCCAAATGTGTCTTTTCGTGGGGAATTACCTGGATTTAAGACTTTCTGTAAACTAGGACACTCCACCATCTTGTCAGGTGGTGGTGTAATTTTCAGTATCCATACCTTTTGCAAGCTATGCGTTGCGTGCCACCGGTGTGGCACAACCAGATGTGAAGATGTAGCAGTTGAAAATGTTGAAGTAGGCAGTACATGCTATCTTCAGTTAAATATATCTATCTTCTGATTTCTCTGTCACCTCCTCACAGGACTTTGTGTGGTTGGTGTTCAGTGTCTTGGTATTTATATTCAGAGTTCTTGGCCTGGTTCCCCGTGAGCTTGGGAGTAGAGCCTGTGTTGGATCTCCGGGCTTCTCCAGAAGAAGGGAGCTCCCGGTGACGGAAAGGCAAAAGAACCTCTGTGCAAAGTAGGGACCTTGCTCAGGGGGGTGTCCAAGTCTTGGAGAAAGAACTGAAGACCATCATGATTTTAATTATGTTTCACTTTAATCCAAAATCTTTTTAAATTAGTATTTTTTTCTTTAATATGAGTACATGGGAGTTTAATTGTATGTGTATTCTCCAAACAGACCAACTTTCCAGTAGCCCGTGGGACAAAATAACTCAGGGAAGTAGAAGCGAAAAGGGCTTTAACAAAACAGGACACTCATCTGCATATTTCTCCCTCGTGGGAAGAGGCCCAGAAGACAAACACATTATAGTGACAGAACCGGGTACATTCAGATTCTGCAGTAATGACCATGGTAATACTGCAGAATAGTGTATCGCGGTTAAAGAAACTGCTGTCTTCCAGTAATTTTCACAGAAATAATGTTTGTATAGATCAGAAGCATATTATTAATTAACAGGAAGTAGCATCTTAGAAGCTAAATTATGTTGTAGGAGCTGAAGTATAGCTAGCTAATAAAAGTAATATGAAAGAAATTATTCTCTACGTGGTAGAGATGTTTGTGGTATTTTTCAAATTGCTCCAGAACTAAGCTTTCATTTCAAATCCATATATTCATGTTGGGATAATAATTGTAATCTTGAGAATGTAAACTTGTTACTGTGTTATTTTCCTGAATCTGCTGGTAATCTGAAATACTAACTCTATCCTTACTCCATTTTCTTTATTAATCCTTTTTTAGGTACTCATTGTAAACCTAATGATGGTCTTTAAAATTCAGCATTAACAATTTCATTTATGATAACTTTTGTGGCTGGGAAGGGGAGAATGATGATTGTCAGGAACATCAGCAAGAAGAAAAGTGGAGAATGAATAAATGCAAGAGGGACAAATGGGAAAAGAAAAAACAGAATTAGGAGGCATAAATATGGTAATTGTACAGATGAATGTATTTTTACTTTGATATTAGACATAACAAGCAGGTAGTGGAAAATGATTAAAAATACAGTTATTTCATTATAGATCATTTTCCCTTCCATACCTTTGTTCAAAACATATCACTCATTTGAATGAAAAAAAAAAAAATGATGGCAGGTTATGGACAATAGATTGCATTCCTGTACTTGTATGCCAGAGTTAGCAGCCAGGAATTCGACGATTTCTGTAAAGTAAGCGTGATGCATCCTACTTGATTTCTTTTTCCTGGTCCCCATCCATGTTTAGCCTACGCCCGCAGCACCACGTCTGAATCCTCGTTCTGTACTCGTGCCTTACACACTTCAGTGCACTGACTGGTTCCAGTCCCTCTTCCAAACCCCTGACCTCTGTTCAGCTTCTCAGTCTTGCAGGCTGTCAGCTGAGTTGAGTAAACTGCTAATGAAAACAGGTAAAAAGTCACTGGAACTTATTAAAGCTTTTGCATTAACTTAAATCGTGCACTAAGAATGAATGTAGTATTATTAAAAAATGAAATTGCATTGTAATGAAAGGAACCTACAGATTTTAGTTAGTAACTTTCATGCATCTCTATAAATTTTGTTTAAATCTAATAAAATAAAAGTGAATCCCCATTAACTGTAATGAAAAAAAAAATTAAGCTCTCCCTGACTTACATTCATGTAGTCAGTCAGCACTATTATTTGAAATCTCATTGGGCTCAATTTGTCTGCAAGGACAACAGAATTGTCATTTATGCTGGGAGAGCTCTGTTGGTAAGAAAATAGCAGGGCTAGGTCTATTTTGTCTGGAAAAAAGAGGTGCCTGTACGTGGGATTCACGTGATGTGTGCTACAGAAGTTAATGAGATGCTACAATTTTTTTTAAGAATCTGTTTTGAATCTGTATAATAAATACTTATATATCTGGTAGCTCAAATGGATACTGCTTTGTTTGAAGACATTTTGTTTCTTTAGTATCTTCACATGTCAGTATGCTAATATAGTTACATTAAAACCATCATGGACACGTCACGTTCTAGCTGAAAGTTTGGTTAATATTTTTGGGAAAGAGGTAATTCATTTTTGTCTAGTTTCAGCCTCATAAAAAAAATCTGGTTATTTTGCTTTATTTTCCTTTTCTTTCTTTTTTTTTTTTTTTTTTTTAAATCCGTTGGCTTTAAAAAAGCCAGATCATTACCAGCTTCACTTTCTACTGCATTTTATCATAATGCTCTTTGAGTATAAATAAACTCTGGTATGCTAAACCTAATAGCAATTAAACTGGAAGTGTTTGTGTTTCATCACTGTGAACTTCGCAGAAATGTTTCCATGACAACCTCCATGCTAGTTAAGGCAACCAGAGGTGATCAACAGTTTATATATTTTTTTTTTTCTCTTGTAAGAATGGAATTTGTGTTGACAGTTCTGGCCTTTAATGGCACTTTTGTACTGTGTGAAAGTATTTGTTTACTAGATCATATGCTGTTAACTGTCAGGCTGAGATAGAGTGACTGCTTTTGATAAAAGGGCTGCATTACATCTCTGAGTCCGTGAAGCTCTTGTACTTTAATTACTCACATCAGTACAAAAGTATCCATTTGCTTCAATACACTTAAAAATTAGACTTATTACTTCCAAAGCATTAATGGTGAGTGAATTTTGTCCTTTACATTTTTTGGTAAACAACAATCTAAAAGCTGCTTTGTTGTTTTGAATTTAAACTATTGTATTTACAGTAATAAAAATCACAGTCCTTAGTGTGGGGTGAATCATAAGTGCTGTAATTATTGCACTATGAATTAGAATTTCTGGGCCCTGTTTTCGTATTTAGCTGATGAAGGCTGTCATGCTGGAAGCTGAAATACGGTAGTTATGGACTCTGTTAAGAAGAACATCATTTAAGTAGAGGTGTTTTGTCTCTCACAAGTTTAACAAGAACAAGTGTACCTAACACGTGACTGAAATAACCTCTCTGGAGCGTAACGTAGTAGTAGTACTGGTAGACTGTTGTGTATGGTACATGTCCATCAGATAGAAAGCTTTCAGAATGAAACTGTTAAGTTTTGTTTTGTGAGATATTTCTCTTCGTGGAGCACTTTCTAGGTAGAACTTCTGGAAATAAACAGATGAGTTATTATCTGATCTGTTAATCAGCTAATAACTGCTACTACAGCAAGTTCATTCACTACCAGCAGTAAGTTTGAAGGTGTTACCTCTACTGAGTTGAACAACTTGGGTTTGTTATGCGTCTGTTCATTGTCAAGGCTAATGGATGAGTATCTTCTTGACTCCTGAGTATATGTGTAGCAGAGGATCATTTGTTTTTTATTTTTTAAAAAATATAAGTGTTTGGAAGGTACAACATTGTCTTCTAAAAGTCTGTTTCAAAACAAAGACTAAATGTTTTGTCATAATAAATATCTTGGTTTGGGGAAGAGTAGTATTTAGTAATACTCATGTACATTCAAGTACGAGATGTGATATTTATTGCATGTCTTGCATGTGAAGACATCATTTATATTTAGGACTCCAGTCTTTTGGACATGCAAGTCATTTTAGTAATTACTTACAGAATGTTTGTTATTTCAAGTAACGATACCATCACTTTTTTAAGCAACTGAGTCACTGTGATCAGTTAAAACTGGTAGGGATTGAAGCTGTGTAAATTAAGATTTTGTGCAGGTTTGTATGTGGATGCTATTGCTTTTGCAGAATATGCATGTCTGTCTCTTCTGAGTCAGGAGTTGCTGATCGTTGTTGGTAGTCGGTGACACTAGGAAGGGAAATGAAAGTGTTGAAGTCAGATGCCTAAATTCCCCAAGCTTCAGACTGTAGACAGAGTACTTCTCTCTACACTGTCAGTGTAACATGCTGCCACTAACCTAATACCCTTGCCTCATCTTTGGGGGTTTGCTGTGCCTTCCTTCGCGTAGGAAAGCTGGGATATTAAGGCGGAAC
The DNA here is from genome assembly GCF_000690835.1 of Fulmarus glacialis. NCBI lineage: Eukaryota > Metazoa > Chordata > Aves > Procellariiformes > Procellariidae > Fulmarus > Fulmarus glacialis. The sequence continues at coordinate 2,940 of NW_009202719.1, read as the reverse complement.
TTCCCAGAGAAGAAGGGGATGAGCAAGGCTACCTGTATGTGCACTCCCTAACCTGTTTTAGCTGGAGGGCTTGGTCCGTAGTGAGGTGTGTGCAGTGAACATGGCTGCTGTCCACTAACACTTCAAAATCTTTGGTCACTTTGAAAGTAATTAGGTGTAATTTAAGTTGATACGAGTTTCAGTTCAGATCAGCTTGTTACTTCAGATCTACTTTAGGTAACTGAGGTAAACAACCTATGCTAAATCTGTTTCTCTGAATGCATAGGTATATGCAGAGTCTGAAAATTCAGTTTACAACATCCTTGCAGATAAAAATGTGTGGGTCACTAGAACTAATATATTTTATTATAGTACTAAGAAGCAGGCTTTATTTTCTTGGTGGTCACTTGGTTGTGAAAGATTGTGTAGTACTTAAGCATATGATACAAATAAGCACTGTGTGCTTGTTTCCCAAAGTTAGCATTTATAAACAGTAGTTTGTTATTATGTCTGAAATAATATTATGTAAACTCTAATTGTTTTTTTTTTTGTAACTATGGTGTAAAGTAGACACTACCTAAATTTGAACTGTGGCTCTGGGGACGTGACACAAAAGAGTATTGAGGCATGAACTGGGAGGGACAAACAGGCTATTAGCCCTAACGCTCTTCTTTTTTTTCCCCAGGAAAAATGAATTCATATTGGAACAGCAACAGAGATGGCCTGTGAGGGTGATCAAGAAATGGAAAGCTTATCTTGCAAGATGAGACTTAGTGTGACATGTTTGGCTCAATGAAACAAAAACTGAGAGAGGATACAATTTCTCTTCCGTATTTCTAAGTGTGTTACTGAAAGGCGGAGAAGGCATCAGGGAGGGAGAAGAGCTCTTTATGCTAAGGGACATTGGTAGAACGAGTGCAAGTGAGTGTAAACTAGCCCTGGATAAATTTGGGCTGAAAGAGGGAGCATTCAAGACAGAACCAAGCATTCACATAGTGTAGAGGGGACAGGAGATTTCGAAGAGGGGGTCTTATCAGCAAAATTGGCGTGATACAGTTGCTTTAAATAGCAAAAGATTACACACGGCCACTCAGATTTTTCATTCCAATCCTATGCCCATCTTTTTGCCTAACTAGATCTGTAAAACCCCCATGCTTGCTTGTTGCACAGTACTTTGAAAACTTGTAGATGGAATCCAAGAGGAGCTTTTTAAAATTACTGTTTGTTTCACTTGCAATACATATTTAATTCTTCAGTAGATTCCTCAGTCCGTTTTCACTGCCTTCTTCAGTGTTACTGACAATAATATCCTAGCACTTTTTAAACTTGTTTTTTCTTGGTTGTTTTGTGTGTATGGGAGTACTGCCTTCAAATTTCTCTTTTGATTCATCTTGCTGTAGTAAGTTACAAGCTTTAACCAACCTAAGTAGCTTCTTTTTTTCCTCTTTGGTATTTTCCGTGCAACTGGAAAGATTAGGTGATTGTCACCATATTCTTGACAGTTTATTGTGTAACCAATTTGTACATTTATTTAATCCATTCAAGCCTTCATTTCCAGTCCCTTATTTTATAACTTAACTTCCTGACAATATTTTTTTTTAAAGTTCATCAGTACTTCGAGGTACTCATATTGAACACAACAGAAGTTGCTCAGAGTAATTGCTGTGGTAACACCACATCAGGGATAGAAACGGTTTTGAGTAAGTTTTCCTACTCTTTGTCCTACCAGACAAAGAAGTCTGGTGGCAAAAGGATATCAGCTCCTCATCTAAGGCCACCCCACCACTGTGGTCTCGTGCTTAGAAGGTACCTCTTTGTGATGTGAGGAGATGCAGGAGATGTAAGAGGATATCCAGATATGCGCTTGATCAATTTTGTTTTCTTGTCTTCTGTGTTTCTGGTGTATATATATATATAATCCCAAAGCCTGTCAGTCCACCACCCAGTACTGATAAGCCACCCTCTGTGCCAGATACCCAGACGGCACAGTTGTGCTTCCTTCTTTAAAACATACTTGTTTTATCCCTTCAGTGAAGTCTCAGAAAAAATGACAGATCACTTTCACAGATCTTTTCTCCTGGCCTTCTAGAGCTCAGAGGCTCTAAAACCTCATCCCCAAAGGTTTTTCAGAGATTGTTTTTTACCTAGGGCTTTGCTAATTTTAAAAGGAAGTTCCTTCATGTTTCCTGCTTGTGAGGTTCTGGTAAAATGGACTTCAAAATCTTCTTGAATCTGCTTCAGAAACTGAATTCATGTGCAGTGTACTGAATATTCTTATAACCTGACAATTGTTAACATTGCACTTCTAGTCATGCAGTATTCAGTTGCTGGACTGTATTTCTCACTTGCAAAGTCCTGCTAGGCTCTCCTGGGAATATATGGCAGCAGTGTCATGCATCATACTAGACTGTGCCACCGAAAGAAACTGGGCATGCATATGAGACTGGGATGCTACCTAGGAAGACACTCCATTAGTCTAAGGGCATTAAGTATTATTACGTAATTAAGTAGTACTACAGGTCAAATATTACTACTCATGTGCAGGGCCTTTTGTAAAGTGCCCTTTCATGTCCCATCTAGATCTCTTTCTTTCTAAGTAAAAGTGTTTTCTTCTCCACTTGGATGGACAGCATTTCAGGGATCATGGTCTGAAGATACCTGCATCAGTGGCTTGGAGCTCAAGTCGGCATGCTTCTGAGAAGTTCTATTCCCGTTCCTCATGGTCAATCACATTCCTGTGCAAGAGAGAAACTGTCAGATGTACTATAGCACCTGGCAAGCTAGTGTGAGTTCTGATTCTCTTTTCTGTGAAGTAGTTAAGTTCTGCAAATGGTACAGTGGTGTACAAGGTGTTGGAACAAGGTGTTGGTACCACCTGTGGGGTGTCCTGATCATATTGCCAAATGAACTGAGCCACTTCACTCTGAGGCACCATGAATGGGAGACTTCTGTTTGACATCC
>NW_009202718.1:1874-3461 GCF_000690835.1 Fulmarus glacialis | reverse complement strand
TCTACATCTATCGGAAATGCCCCGTGCCCCCCCTCGAGGAGGGCTGAGAGCCGACGCCGCTCTGGGGAGGGGGGGTGGGTGAGCACTTGGCCCCTTGTGAAACCCAGCCCAGCGACCCCCTCCTGGAGCAGGGCAGCTGCTGGGGGGTGACAGCGCTTTTGGGGAGCATCCCCATTCCCTTCCCCGGCTCCTTCCCCCCCAAGGTGTGGGGCCTGGGGACCTTGCCCACTCCTCAGCATGGGGAGGGTCTCCTGGTTTCGCTGGGGTCTCCTGGGCACCATCCGTAGCTCTGACATTTGGGTACCATCCTCAACACCTCTGTCTTCACCATGACATCTCGCAGACCCACCTGGCTGTTCAGAGGCATCTCCTGTCCAGGGTGTCTTCTCCCCGCCATGCTCACCTCTCAGCCCTCATGGTCAAAATCTGCATCCTTCTTCATCTTCCCCACCCCAGACCCCCGTGATCTTTACCTGGGGACTGTTGGAGGTGGGTCCCCATCACCATGTCCTGCGGGGTCCCATCCTCATCCTACTCCTACCCAAGAGTTAACCCAGCGCACCCTGAGGTGCAGGAGACCTCCACATCCAAACCAGGAGCAGCTGTGCCAACATGACACCCAGCCGGAGAAGATTTCCAAGCACCACGTCGGCCTTTCATCCCACAACAGCTGCTTAAGTCTCTCATTTTCCTACAGCTTTGTAGTTAATGGTCTGGGTGGGAAACGAGGCTGGAAGGGACTTCAGGAGCCGGTGGCCGCTCCCCACCCAGGAGCCACCCGGCATCGCCTGCCCAGCCTGTTCCCCAAGCCCCTTGCCATGCTGCCTCCGCTCTTACTCCTCCACTGCTCCCTTGGGAAGATTTTTACCCAAATCTCTTGCTGGGGTATTTCCTTTTTTCCTTTTCTCTTCTCCCAGACCTGTTCCTGCTCATCCCGTTCCCATGGCCCTGGGGAACAGGTTACTTCCTTCCCGTCAGGAGCTCTTCCCTGGCGGGAGGCGGTGGCTGTCCCCGTCCCCCACCCGGTGCATCCCACGTCTCCCACACTTGCCCTCCCCGTGGCTCTTGTCACCCCTCAGCATCGCCCCTCCCAGGTCTTGGGGTCCCTGTGCCCACTGTGGGTACCAGCCCTGCTCCCCACTCCCCCCAGCATTGTCCCCTGGGCTGTTGGGGGTCGTGGCTGTCCCCGTCCCTGCACTTGGCTGTTGAATAACCCCCCTGCCTCTGCTGCCTGCCTGCCGTGTGTTGTTCCCGGAGCGGTGGGGCTGCGGACCCTCTGGGGTGGGCAGGGGAGGGTGGCCAGGAGCTGGGGAGGGGGGCTTTGGCCTTTCTCTGGGGTCCCCTCCCAATCCCTGGGGGCTCAAAGGACTGAGCTCTGGGAGCCTGGTGTCTCCCTGTGCCCCTCTTGGTTCTCGGCACCGTCTCCCTGCCTCAGTTTCCCTGCTGGGGGATGTGTGGGGAGCGCCCTGGCTGGCTACTGCTGCATCCTCGTGGGGACATGGGGACGTGCCAGGCGCTGGGGCAGCAGCCCCGGAGCTGGCAGCAGGCTGGCAGGGCGCGACACCCATAGGACACGTCACTGTCCTC
>NW_009202718.1:529-1694 GCF_000690835.1 Fulmarus glacialis | reverse complement strand
GCAGCCAGCGTGGGGACGGGCAGGAGGAGGCAGCGCGTGGGCAGGGGGTTGGCACGTGGAGGCAGAGCGGGGACGGTGGTGCTCGCCCTTGGGCTGGCACCCAGGAGCGGTGGCTCAGACATAGTCTTTCATGGGGTAGCCCATCGGGCTGCAGGTTTTCACCGCTCTGTACTTCTTGGGGTAGGGGTCCTGCTGGGACGGGGGTCCCGAGCAGCACAGGATGCCCCCACCAAAAAGCTGGAGGGCACTGGAGGCCCAGCCGATGTAGAGGGCAGCCCCCAGCTCTCTCTTGAGGGCCTCGGGCACCATGGGGTTGTAGAAGTTGCTGACGATGCTGTTAGCAGACCAGGAGACAGGGATGAGCAGCAAGATGCTGGCCAGGACAAAGATGGCACCTGCCACGATGGAGATCCTGGTCTTGGTGTTCTTGTCATCCACGCAGCGGGTGCAGTCCGCACCCGAGATGGCGGTGAGGAAGGCGAAGAAGGCCACGAAGATGGAGGTGATCACCAAGGCGCGAGCAGCTTGCAGGTCGGAGGTGAGCTCCAACAGGGAGTCGTAGACCTTGCACTGCATCTGCCCCGTGCTTTCGTACACACAGTTCATCCACAGCCCCTCCCAGAAGACCTGGGCCACCACGATGTTGGAGCCAATGAAGGCCGTCACCTTCCACATGGGCAGCGCGCAGGTGAGGATGGAGCCCAGCCAGCCCAGCACGGCCAGCATCAGCCCACCCAGCTGCATCGTCATCGTCGCCATTGACAGAACCTGCGGGGAGAGGGCACAGCCATCACAGACACAGCCCCGAGCCAGGGGGCTTTCTGAAGAGCATGGACTTCATGCTGCGTGTGTCCTGTTCCCCATCTGGATGGGAATGGCTGCAGACCATGGGACCACGTGCAGCATGGGGCATTGCTGCAGGACAGCTTGGGGACACGTGCGGCATGGGACATTGCTGCAGGACACTTGGGGACACGTGCGGCATGGGACATTGCTGCAGGACACTTGGGGACACGTGCGGCATGGGGACACTTGGGGCCACGGTGGGCATGGGGTATTGCTGTAGGACAGCTTGGGGACACGTGCGGCATGGGGCATTGCTGCAGGACACTTGGGGACGTGTGTGGCATGGCGTATTGCTGTAGGACAGCTTGGGGACACATGT
>NW_009202718.1:0-507 GCF_000690835.1 Fulmarus glacialis | reverse complement strand
CACTTGGGGGCACGTGCGGCATGGGGCATTGCTGCAGACCAGCATGGGGACACGTGCGGCATGGGACATTGCTGCTGGTCAATATGGGAACATGCGTGGCACTGAGCAGCCAGGTCCCGAGGATGCCAAGGTGCAAGAGACGCCGTGTGTCATGTCAGCCCCTACAATGTCCCCACAGCACAGGGCAGTGCTCTGCCATCACCTCAGCCCAGCTGGGCCACGCGCATGGCAAGGGTTAAGGAGGGGACGGCTTTCGGGGAGCAGGATGAGGGGCTCGTTGTGCCCATCCCGGCATGCTCCAAAGGGCAGACCCCCCCACCCCACACTCGCTCCACGTGCTGCCGTGGCAGCCACCCCACAGCACCCACCCCATGCCCTGCTCCACTGCTGGTGCTTCAGCCTCCCTGCCCTCCCCGGCCACAAGCATTGCACTGGGGGGGCACGGGCAGGCGAGGCAGCCCCCCGCCCTCACCGCAGCACCGGCGGCTCCCCCTTCCAGGGGACGGT
>NW_009202717.1:9087-9308 GCF_000690835.1 Fulmarus glacialis | reverse complement strand
ATCTGCACTTCACTGACTTCGCCCCACACTCTTTGCCTGCCCCGGGTGATGCCACCTGGGCTCTTAAAAAAGGTGGGTTTCGGTTGAGGAAGCATAATCGCCTGGCCAACAGCAGTGCCTTTAGCTACAGCAGCCCCAGGCACTGCTTTTGCGGGCATCCTTACAATCTGCTTTGTCTACCCCTAGTGCTACAAAGGACAGACACATACCGGAGGAGGTCC
>NW_009202717.1:0-8844 GCF_000690835.1 Fulmarus glacialis | reverse complement strand
CCACCCGCGGGCGACACGGCACGCGGTCACCTCCTGAGCTGGGCACCGGCCGCCTGCAGCACTTCCACACAACACCAGAAAATACAAAAATAAAAAAAATAGCAATGATAAAAAAAAATCCTCCAGCAACTAATCAACCCGCCTCTTCTCCCCGAGCCGTTAATCACTGTCACCCAGGGGTGTCCCTCCAGGCTCTCCGCAATCCCTGCCAGCTGACTCCGCATTGCTGGGGGCTGCCGGGTCCCTGCCACGACACGCCGGCAGGCACCTCCGGTTCCCCCCCGGGCGGGAGGGCACCCTTCAAACTTCAGCTGCGAGTTTTCAAACTCTGCCTCATCCCAGACCCACCTCCCTGTGGGGAGGGGAGCAGAGAGGCTGGGAAGGGGGGAACAGGCATTTGAAGAGTCTCTTTTTCACAATAAAAGCCCTTCTTGCTGCTTTTTTTCTTTTTTTTTTAATACCGAGGACCAATTTGAGCCAGGAGGCACAGGTAAGGCGGGCTGGAGACACACGTGCTCCTCCCAAGCCCGACTGCTCCCAGTGATCCCGGTGCCAGACAAGCAGTGACCACATCAGCCCCGGAGCTGGGAAAGCAAACCACAGGTCTACTCACGGGTGCCCAAGAAAATGCCCTTTGCAGGTTTTTATTAACATTGCTTTACCTTTCAGTAACAGCGCAGCAAAGAGCCACACCAGTACCTGGAGAGATTTCTTATCCACTTGAAGGCACTAATGCGGTAAAATCATTTTTAGGGTGCTCAGGCGCCTGCTTTTCCGAGGCACCCGGGGCATGCAGTGCCTGCAGGCAGCCAGGAGAGGGGTGACTCCGGGGGGCCAGGGTAAGGAGACCCTTGCACCCACCAGCACCACATGGCAGGTCTGCGGCACGGTGAGCCCCATGGTGCCCGGCCAATGCAGCTCCCCTCAGCACCCGGGTGTAGGGTGCATCCTAAACGCCATTTCCTCAGACCTCTGGGAGGAGAGGGGCTGGAGGCATGGCTTTGGAAAGCAACACGTTTCACCAGCCCTTAATGGCCAGGCAGGGCATACCGACAGCTGCCAGGCTGCAAAGGTTTTTTTTTTCCTTCATATAACTTTCCCCTTCCAGCCCTGGGCTATGTGCGATGCCGTCACCTGCCCCAGCCCCGTGCCAGCTCCAGCCCCTGCCAGCCCGGTTTGGGGACAGGAGGAAACCCTCCATCTCAGGTATGGGGGGTTTCCAGCTCTGCAACTTGTGCAACTACCTCAGCCAGGAAACTGTAAATCAAACGGGGCTGATCAGCATTATTCTTTACTGATATTTACATTTTTAAAAGTCCAACAAAGGCCGTCACCTGCCCCAGCCCCGTGCCAGCTCCAGCCCCTGCCAGCCCGGTTTGGGGACAGGAGGAAACCCTCCATCTCAGGTATGGGGGGTTTCCAGCTCTGCAACTTGTGCAACTACCTCAGCCAGGAAACTGTAAATCAAACGGGGCTGATCAGCATTATTCTTTACTGATATTTACATTTTTAAAAGTCCAACAAAGGCACAGTACAAATTATTGTGAGGGACACTGAAGACATGAGGGTCTAAAAAGAGAAGACAATGAGGCTGAGGTAAAGTTGGCCGAGTGACTTGACCAAGGTAGCACAGGAGGGCAGTGGCAGAGCCCGGGAGGAGGCTCCTGTGCCCCTGAGCCCCACTCTAGCTCACTGACCCTACACAGTCCCACAGTGACATTTCACAGGGCCATGCAAAGCATTGGGTGTAAGCAACGATGGCAACACGATGCTCTGCTCAGCATGGGCTTCTGCTAGTCCCAGCGCCCCAGTTCCTTCATACCCCCTTGGTTTATCGAGTGCATTTTATTTTTAATATGGTATGTCTCCCAACACCTTTCATTGCTACTCAATACTACAGGTAAGGAAAGAAGTGGATTGAAGGTTACACACAAAAGCAGTGAGTCTGATTTTGGCTTGAGCACACCCCCATCCACACCACCCTTGGGCGTGAGGAAGGGGTATGGAAACCAAGCCCTGTATCCCCCCATGGCTGCCGCCGAGCTCGCTGACTCTCCGGCTGTCCCGGGCACTGCAGCGTTGGACGTGTTAAACCATTTTCCTTGAGGCCGGGGCAGCTAATAACCTAATATTTCTAATATAATTAATAATAACAGGTAATTAGCAATAACCTAGTATTGGCATCAGCGCAGACACGGACCGAGCCCGTGGCTGCTGGGCAGGCGGCAGCGAGTGCCGGAGGAGGGATCTGCAGGGCTCCCAAGGCTGAAGCCTGCGCGCCACGACTCGTCGGTGGCACTTCATTTCAGAAGTGTCTGCTTTCATCTCCCTTTCTTAATTTTGAAGTGATTCAATTTATATGCAATTTTCTGTCAAAATGATTCCTGTCAGTGCAGCGGCATTGCGAGCCTTGACTGACAGGCCAAGCGCTCCGGCTGGTCTCTCTGGATTGCGCCTCCGTACAAATAACCGTTTAAAATGCACGCCTGACATTTGAGGAATTTGCCATCAGAAACAGGCGAGGATGTCTGCCGTGGGAGGCAGACTTAAGGGATCAGTGGCCAAACCGGTATGATAAATCCACTGAGCCTCCAAACAAACGCTCCGATTTCAGCATTTTGAAATTTCAATTTTATTTCCACCCTCCTTCCCCTGGAGGAGTTCTTTAATGAGGTTCGCAGTGCAAAAATCAGATTAAAAAGGCAGCGAGACCTGAGAACTAAGTGCGTTATGAACCCGCTTCCCGAGGAGGCCCAGGAGGTCCCCCCAAATCCACAGGGCCATGCCTATGTTGTACCCGAGCTGGGTAGTCCCGAGCCCATCGGCGCAGCCCCAGCCCCCGTCGGTAGCATCCCTGCTACTTCATTCTGGAAAATCAGTGATTACCTGAACAGAGGAAACTGCTTTTCTTCTCCCTCTTTTTTCTTTTCTATCCCCTGACCACCTCTGCTCATGTTCTCACAGCCATGCCTACAGCCTGAAACAGCTCGCTCGCCCACTCACACGCGGATTTCCCTGAGGTTTCCCTGATTTTAGCTGAGGCCGGTCCTTCAACCAGACCGATGCCAGCTCTGCAGGACGAGGGACGGTCCCCGCTCCGAGAAACTCCCGTGCGGTGTAGGCAGCAAAGGCAGACAGAGGAGAGCAGGGAGGTGGGACTGCACCCAGCTTACAGGCAAAATACAAGCCTCCAAAGCAGTCACAGCTCATACTAGGGTCTCAGGCCAGACAACCTACCATTTCCAATATCAAAGATCTCCCGAGCCTGCTCCCTCTCACCTCGCATTTAGGCAAGAGGAAAAGCCGTTTTGCAGCAGCAAAGGGGGGCTCCCCTGAGGCTCCCGCTAGACCCCACAGATGGTTTCTCCACTTGCTGGCATCCAGCTTAGCCAGCAGCCAGTACTTTGAAGTAGGAGAGCTGAGACCTCTCCCTGAGGGAAAAGCGGTAGCGGGGCAGAGCCCAGGGAAACGGATGGAGAGGAAAGGCGGCCATGGGCGCTGGTGTTCCCAAGCAGCACAGGGACCTCTGTGCTCCCCGAAATGCCACCACTACAGATATTAGCAAAAGCTTCTGGTATAACCCTGCCTCCATTTCATAGGCTGACTCGCCTTTCCCCTCGCTTGTCCCTCATAAAGAAACACCTGTTGCAGAAGGATGGAAATAGGCTGATTGTTTATTTTTTTTTCCCAGAAATATTGTTTCTTTCCCTTTCTGCCCCAGTGGACCTGCATTCATTTCTCCCTTGGGAGCTAAAGACAGGCAGCGGAGAGGGGACAGGTTTCAAGAGCTGACAAGGAACAAAAAGCTGTTCTGCCTCTAAGAAAGTAAAGTTGAAGGGGTTTTTTCTCCCTTTTAGAAAAGTGTGAGGCTTTAATAGGTTTGAGGGACAATAAATATGGCTTTCCACATATGCCAAGATAATTATAAGCTTGAATGGATTTCTGAGACCCAAACCCCACCCAGATAAATCACTGCCTATCAACCACTGATTAGAAACGAGCTACTCGGAAAGCCTTCAAATTTCTCTTCCCCCTCCTCCCGCTATCTCTTATGTCTGTTGGTAATGGGCCTCAACTCTTTACTGAGGGACAGGCTATAGAGGAGACCCTGATATTTCAGCCTTCCTTTGCAGCAGCTGTGAAAAAGGTGGGAAATTAAGGCTACAGGGATCCAGCAGAATGGGGAGAGAGCTGGGCTCCTGGGTCTGGTGCTGGGACCCAGAAAATGCTGAGAAGCAGATGAGCTGCAAAATTGAGTTTTGCATCTGGTTTTGGAGAATGACATGTACCCGTGCCCCACTTGCCCAGCCACTGTCCCTAAAGGGGACAAGTCCCGAGTCCCTAATGTAGAGAAAATGCGGGACGTGGGTGATTTCTTGCAATGTGTTGTGTGTGGGAACAGACTCTTGTGTCTCAGGTTTTCCTCATTGTTCACATGGAAATAAGCCCACCCAGTTCACTTATGGAACACACTGAATTTTCATAAACACGCTGAAGAAGCTGCACACCCCCAATCCAATAATTACAGTAAATTAATGCTGCTGGGATGCTTTTGTCACCGTTTGTCTGACTCAAGACAAAAGGCAGGGGGTCACATCCTGAAGGGAGAGAAATCCTTTATAAGCAGTGTTTAAGATGCCAGAGAAAACAGTAACATCTGCAGAGGAACCACACGTTCCCTGAGCGCACGGGCTTTATGCCTCCCACAAATACCTATTGTATCTTCCTTGCTCTCATGACTCAAACACAAGTATATGGAGGAAGGACAAAATGTTATTAAGTCCTTCAGAGGTGATTACTCATTCCTCTGGCTTACATTTTAGATAAACACTAGAAACTCTGGATTGCTTGTCAGACCTCAGCATTGTTTTTGCAGGACATGAACTGTGATTATTCAAATGAGTTAGCGTTTTCTTTTCATTTTTTAATATCTCAGGGCTATTTTTAAAGCTCTCCCACCTTCAGCCAGAAATAGTTCTTACCACCCGTGTCCCATGTCCCAGACATTTATTGTGTTATTAGAGAAGCAACCGTTTCCTAGCCTGCTCCCCCCAAAAAAGGCAGCTTTTGTGATTGCTCTGCATCACCAAGGGTCTGTCGGCCTCCGTCCTCCACCAGCTTTTGGAAACAACTGAATTTCAGCCCTGTGTGAAAGCAGACAGTCGCTGAGAGCCCACCCGTGTCATGACAACCCAAGCCCATGGGAGAAGGCGAACCCACCAGGGCGGCACGACATGGGTGCCCCATAGGACACCCATCCCCCTGGGTTCTCTCGCTCCCAGCAGCTGGTATAGCAACTTGAACTTTGACACTGAGTTTCTACCTGTATCTCACCCTAGACACCTCTGTCCTCTCCAGAGTCTGTCCTTCCCAAGGCAGAGACCCCGCCTCTCTCAATACAAGCCTTATCTTTTCTTCCTCTCTCTTTCTGCTTTCTAGAGACAAACCCCAGCACTTGGATGAACAAGAAACACCATTTTCTTGGACTGTCACCATGTAAATCAAGGGATTCAGACCTCTGTTATTTACTATCCCACTAATCCTGCACCACCTGCAAACTTTACTAGCAAATAAACGCGTGTGTGTGTCTGTGTATCCTTAACTTGGTCATTGTTTAAAAATACTGGATGCTGGATGAAGAACAATTCCACCCCGCAACGTAAAAAAGCTTTAGCACTGATGTCTCATTTTGAGATCTGCTGTTGAGGGAGTTTCTCGTCTAATATGTAAAGCAGTCCCTCTAAATGATACCAGTTTCAAAATCAAAATGGCATATAGTGCTGCGCCCGTTGCCTTGGAGACACCCAAATGTGCCCTGCCAGCACAGATGCCATGGTCTCCTCAGGAAAGTAACGAGTTTGTCTGACCACGAAACCACGTTAGCTGGTGATCGTTACACTCTTCGCTCCTCGCTCCTTCTTGAAGGAGACTTTGTTTAGCCATCCACCGTGCTACCACATTCATAGAAGGTGGCTAGGAAAAGCCACAGACAGGCCTGGGAAAACTCCACTGGAAACTGTGTGTAGCATCACAGAAAAAAATCCTGAAAAGTTGCAAAATTATTTGGGCTTAGAGGGGCTAAGAATTAGTGTTGGTGGTTCAGAGAGCTGCTTGGCTCATTCCCTTGGCCTCTTGAGCGGGAGTTGTCCAAGCTTATCTTACTTGGGGTGTGCTTTGGGAGAGGTGAGGAGCTGCGGTGGGGCTTTGCAGGGGACAGCCCAGCTCCTCCCCGCCTGCTCTCGCACCTCGCAGGCAGAGCCAGGGTGAACGCAGGTTTTCCTGCACCATCCACAGCTCCGTGCGTGGCTTAAAACTGCAGTCGGACTACTTTTAGGAAGCCTGAAAGGGAGCGCAGACGGTGCGAGGCAGGAGCACAGAGCAGCGCTGCCTGCGATTCAGTGGTTTGCATGGTGCGGTTTGCATGGGTGCTGCGTGCCCTGGCTCCCTGCAGAGCGTGACTGTGGCTCTCTCCGAGACATTTCCAGAGTCGGAAAACTCGCTTCCTACCTCTGCACATGAACAGGCCAAACACTGAGGGCAGAGCCTGCCCTCCTGGATTCACTGCGGATGTACCAGTGTCCCAAACCTGGCGGGCATCAAGCTAAAATATTACTTCGTTTCCCTCAGAGCATCTCAGCAAACCTCCAGCTCTAACCTGCGGGATCGGATAAAAACAAGGAAAAAATGAATACAAGCTGATGCACAGAACATTTCCTCCCCAAAAAAAGGAGAGAGAAAACAAAACAGAAGCAATCTGTTTCTTCTCCTGGAAGGAGTTATTGGCATATGCTTGAGTTGGTTCCACAAAGACGCTGTGTTTATATACCTTTGCATTAGGGAAAGTCCTCAGTCACCATGGTGATAGGACGGGGGAAAATGTATGCATTAATACATGGAGTAATCAGGCAATATTTAATCCAAAAAGCTTTGAATTGTGGCTGCCGAAAACAGGGCCTGACCAACATATGGGCTCATGAATCTTTCCTGACAGCCCTGCAGTTACAGAACCAAGGAGTGGAGCCTCCTGGTTATAAATTGGTCATGAATAAATTTAGGTTGGCAATTAGAAAGTTTCTAATAATGAGAGGAATTAAGTTCTGGAAACTTTCAGACAGGAGAGGGAGTGGGCTGAGAACCTCTGTTGCACCCCAGTAGAGCAGTGTGGGAGAGGAGAGGGGGGATCTTGAAGGCTTGGAGCCTTCGTCCTGTCCACGCCCCCAGGGATTGCTTTGCATCACCTCCTAATGATACAAAGCAATAGCCCTGGAGCTGAGCTCTTCACAGGCTTTGAGTAAAACCAAGCCCCAGATGGTCAGAAAGAAAGGCCATATTGTCAGGGGCTGCCTTGCTCCAAGCTGTAGGTCCCCTTCCAAGGACCATAAAGACACCAAATTTCCTGCCTAAGCCGTGACCCAGGGCTATTGGCAGTGCCTGTGACCCTGGGCACTCTCATCCTGTGGCATGGCGTTGGGACTTTCTTCTGCCCACAATCTCAAATTTGCTATAGGATGCTAGGAAGCTTTTTGCACCATGCAGCATGTGAATGCTTTTAAGTCTCCCATTGGAATAATTGTCCTATGAACAATTGCCCATGTTGACTCTAATGGGGACTCTGATGGTCCTTCAAATACCAAGTCATGGCACTCTGAATGAGGACACATTGTACCTCACCTCCTTTCCGTGGACTCCTCTGTGAAATAACATTTTCTCACCATTATCTCCAAGCTTACAGCTGGCAAGGATGTCTGCCACACAGTATGATGGGGCTCGTTAGTAGCTCCTGTCTCAAACACTGGTTAGTCCTCATAGTAGGAGACGACTGGTTTAAAACAATAAATAGCAGTTTTCTACATAGCGGCAGTTAATTTCTGGAATATGTTACCACAGGATTGTGGAGGGAGGTATTGTAAGCAGAGGCAAAAGATTGAACAAATTCACAGGCAGTAGATCTAAAAGAAATACTAAGGGGAATGGGCAGGGGTGTAACCTAGCACCCCTAATCCTGCTATTGTAGATGCTGGGGGACTGCAAGGGGAGGGACTAAACAGACCACTGCTTATGCTCCCAACGGGGCTGCCAGCGAAGTCTAGCACAGTTCAGTGCCAATGAAAAAGGTTAGTGCAGCCACAACCAAGTGGTCATTCCTACTTGTAAACTGATTTATGCACACCTTTGCCTTCTGAAGAGCAACCTGAAACCGCACGGTGAGCAGGGGGGATTGGGGAGAGCGAAGGGAGCCAGAGGACCACACCACCGTGCCATGACAGGGACCGTGCCCTGCTTCTCGTGAAGCTATGGGTTGGAGAAGCACATCAACCCCCACATCTCCTGGTTTCTATCCCATGTGCCCTGGCCCCTGCCTCCCACTCAAGCAGAACTGTGGCACTGCCAGCAGAGGCCAGGCATATCCACTGCGTGAACATCTTTCCTTCCAAGGTCACGTTGATGTGGCTGGGAGTTGAGGCAGCCTGTTCACATCTGGGATGAGGACCTGCATGCATCGCCAACAGCAGCAGGTTGCCAGCCTCCCCCTGGACCTTGAAATATGCTTCAAACCACCAGAGCAAAAATTATGCCACTTTCAGCTAGTCAGACTTAATTTACTTCATTATGCCATAAACTCTCTGATTTTTTTCCATTATCCACAGAGACTTCCAGCATGAGCTAAGACTCACATGTGCAATGCGAATGAGACAAGCAGTAGAAATAAAAGAAAAACAAACAAACAAAAAATCCCTTTAAAGTTATGCAGGGGCTCCAGGGAGGAAGAGAAGGAAGAAGGAAATGAAAAAGCCCACAAGCCTATTTCCCATCCTTTCTTTAGATCACCTTTAGATCACCTTT
>NW_009202716.1:7678-15404 GCF_000690835.1 Fulmarus glacialis | reverse complement strand
GCTGCCGCCTGCCTGCGCCTCTCCGCAGCGGGAGGGCCGGCCGCCTGCACAGCCATGCACGGGCCGAGCAGCCAAGGAGCACCCGCAGCCCTGGGGCTGGGCTCTTCACCGCTTGGACCCCCGGCCCAGCACATCACAGGGAGGAAGAGCTGCGGGGCGGGCGGGGCAGAGGTCTCCTTCCTCCGTCCTATCTCCCCAACCCTCCAGCTGTCGGATTTTGCTGTCCTTCCTCATCGTACCAGACCCAACCCGTCTCGCTTCCCCCAAATCACACGGTCAGCTATCCATCCTACCTGCAGCACCCCTCATCTTATTCAAATGTCTCCCAAAACTGTGTTCCTTGTACCTTCCTGCCAAATCCAAGCAAGCATTCACATTTCCATCTCCTAAAACCCCTACTGACTCATCTCTTGAGGACACAGGCCACCACCCACACAGGGGAAGACCTTTAGAGCAAACCACTGCTCTCCTCCCTAAATCTGCAGAGGTGCAACCAACACAATGCTCTCATGGAGATCCCACCGTGTGTTTTCTCGGATCCAGCAGGGCTGCTGGTGCCACACAGGGACTCCAAAGCTGGGAGGGTCCAGGATTACTTCCAGCACTGTCTCAGCCCAGCCCATGGCTTCTCCAGACCTCAGCCCCACACACATCACCTGACCAGTAGCCTGCTCGGTATCTCCACACCTTCTTCACACCTCCAATGAGCCACGTTTTGCCAGATCAAACTGGTGCCCTCATCACTAGCGAACTAACCCAGGCTCAGCCTCCACTCCTGTCTTTGACCCTGCTGGTTCTTCAGGGCGAAGAGCTCTTCCACCATATGCTGTGTCATTGTAGGATCAGCCCCACCATCCTGGGCACTTTGCTTATACATCTGATGTCCAGTCATACAGGACAGGTTCCTGTCAAATCTCCTGTGACAGGTCTGGGCAGCCACCACACCAGCAGGGGCCAGCTCACAGCCAGAGGAAGGGCTGCCCTGCTGCTGGTGCAGGCAGCCAGTGGTCGAGGGCAGGTGCCTCGCGCGCTCACCCACCCACTCATCCCCATTTCCTTCAGGAAGCAACTAGGTCAGGGAGGCAGGAAAGGCATGCAGAGCTCTCCTCCACTGCATTTGCCCATTGATTCACAGTAGACTCAGGAGAGGCCAGGTTAAGCAGCAAAGGGGAAAATCAGTTGGGTGGGGAGGAGGAGAAACAGCTTTGAAACCCAGGGCACAGACACAGGACTATTGGTGAAGAGCAGTCGTCAGGCAGCAGCTGAGCAGGAGATCCTGTTCCTCATCTCTTCCCTCACCTCTGCTAACTGCGGAACAAGCATAGATGCTGCTGACTTAATTTCACAGACACAAGCCTTTGACATGGGCAACACAGTCAAGGCTGTACAGCTCCTGTTCCAGCAGCCAAGTTTGGTTTGTTTGGCATGTGAGCAGACAATTTCATTGCCTTGCAATAGCGCTTTGATTACCAAGACATCCTCAGGACATCCCAGGCCTCAGTCTCACTTGCTCCTTACTCCATGGAGCACTTTACACCTGCTTTGCACCAGCGCACATTCAGCATGTTTGATGTGCATTCAGAGGACCGAGGGCTGGCTGCAGACTCAGAGCCCTTTCCTAGGCACGCCTCTCTTCAGCACCTCCTGTCCTGCACTGCAAGAGCAGAAACAACACAGGCTTGAGCCCTCCCATCACCCACCATGTGACAAGAGGGAGGAGAGAAGGTTTTGAGAGGCGTTGGTAGTAACCAGGGGAAGAAGCAAAGCTGTTACTTGAGGGCCCAAACCCACCCAGCTGCTCGGTAACTTCAGCTGCGTGATGCACACACTGGTAGCTCAGCTCCGCCTGCATCCACACACCTACGACTTCACATACACAAGCTGGTCAGCCAGCTCTGAGGGACCCTACCTGGTGGCACTGGTAAAGCCAGCCAAAAGATGCTTTTACTGAGTGGTGACCTGAGAGGAACATGGTTTGCTGACACAAGACAAAAACTGCCATATCCTTTCAGTACTGAAGCATGGGAAGGCTGATAAGAGTTAAGTCATATTAGAATTGGACTAGGCCCCCTGACAGGACAAGAGAAGTTGTCTGGTCTTTTGAAGCAGCAATAAATATTTTGTCACTGAAGAAGCAAAGGAAGAGGGAGAAAAAACTGTAAATCAAAGGTAACATTTTCTTTGGGAGTTTAAAAGAATCTTTGCAGGGAATGGTGGATAATAAGGAAGGTGGAACATCTTCTTGCTAATGCAGGAGAGCTCTTGACCTGCCTGCTTCTGCTGAGGAATAAAGTGAATGAGAGCCCCAGAAGGAACATTAGATCACATTGGTTATTGGTCTTGTTAAGAAAATAAGTCCATTAAATGAACACACTTGGGCAGTGTGAACTTCCCGCAAGAATGAACATGCACAGCCCTCCCCGGTGAACTCTTGCTAATGAAATAAAGCCATTAGAGGCCCCGAGTGACCACACACCACAGCTGGGTGAGGTCTTTAACAGGTCCCTGCTGGATTGCATATGGAAGGTCTCTCAGAATCCTGTAAAGCTCACAGCAACAATCAGCAGACTCTCAAGTGATGCTTTTTAAATCCTGCAATGGCTGTTTGAAAAACAAAACAAAAATACCACCAGACAAGAGGCTGTGCTTAGCACAAATGGAAGAACTGAGCCCACGGGGCCACCCAGCACTTCTCCTGCCTGAATCGTCTCCTCACCCCAGCTGCTGTGAGGTCTGCCAGCTCATCCCTGCTCCACCTCCTGCCCACACGCCAGGAATTCACTTCAGCAAGACTCGTGAATCTCACAGATGCGGTCAGGCGTGCATGGTGCAAACAGGCGGCCCTGCGGCAGGAGCCGGTTGTACCCCGCGTCACTGCCCTGCTCGGGACCCGCTAGCCGCAGGTCTCCCTGGAGAGAGCCATCCCACCGGCAGAGCGGCCGACGGTGGCCCAGCTCAGGGGCCCCTCAGCACACACGTGGGTTCAGGTCACCCAACATTTAACCTGTTTGGGCAGCTCACAGCAGTGTGAAGGACACAAGAACTTACACAGAGAAGGAACAAGCAGCATCGAGTGAATACTTGTCAATGTAGCTACACAAAATCCTCCAGCAAACCTTATTAAAAGAACATGTTACTGGGAACAGTCGACCTCTGCTTGGAGGGAACAACCGTCCCTGAAATGCAGGTTATTGCAGAACTACATGGTGCAAAGCCTGTTTTGTTGCTCTGTGAAGCCGGCAACGCTGAGTGCTGGAGCAGCCAGCCCCTTTCCAGACCAATGCGTGACTGCAGGGCCTCAGCACGTGCGTGAAGCATCATCTTCCCAGCAGGATGTCCAGTACAGACTCGGGATACGTCACCAGCGTTCAGTGATGAAGCAGCGCTCCCAGGGATAACCGCCTGCTGTAAACAATTCCTTGGACTGACTGGAGTAAGGCTGTCTCCAGCTAGCTGCATTAGCCAGGCATGAATGTTCACTGCTGCTGAGTATTTAAAACATAAGGATGGATCAGGAAAATAAAGTTGTTCATGTAGTACACATGCAGAAATTACAATATCCAATGCCAAACCTGTGAAGATGGAGCCACCCAGAGGTCCTTCTCCTTCACTGAAAACCCCTTCTCTGCAAAGGAGCAGCTTTCTCGAGCCAAACGAATTTTAACAGCAAAATTTGTTTTAAAACGCATGATGAAGCCTGTGCTCCTGCCAGTGGTGCTCTCCTCACAGGAACCTTCACAGAAAAGGCAGAGCAAGTAGCCCCCCCATCCCAGAACACAAGTAAAGATATTTTTTGGGGAAAGCTGTAAGAACTCACATCATTAACAGGAGTGCTCCTGGAACATTAACTCACAAGCTTCTTACCAGTTAAGTTATGAGCAACTTTCACAGAAAGGGAAGAGTCCCACAGGTAACTTGTGCCACTGCTAACCTTCCAGCTACAGAATTAGCTTGGGGTGCCCAACATAGGCTCCTGAAAAACAATTAACAGGAACTCCCACTGTTTAAACAAAGACAGCTTCATTAAAAAAAAGAAAAGAAAACCACAGGATGAAACAGGTCAGATTCTCAAGGAAATTCATGTCTCTTGGAGAATCCTTTCCCAACAGACATGGCCACCTCTTTGCTTGTTCAAGTGCAAGAAGAATCCCAAATTCTGTCCAGTCAAAACAAACAGCTCTTGTTTCATACAACATCCGATACCTCCAAAGGAAGGACAAAATCTTGCCTACTTCAACACTGAGAGGGAATGTCTTTTCCAAACCTAACTTTTTCAATAACAACAACCTTGACGTCCCTCATTTCCAAACCTCAACAGCCTCCTGTGAGACCACAGCTACCCCTGGGTTAAGCCTTCCTGGATGCCACCTGCTCTTCCTCACACTTCCAGCTGGTCCCCAGCTGAGGGAGAAATCAGGGATTTTTGAATACAAAAAAATGACCATTTCCTTTTAATTTTTTTTTTTCTTTAGAAATACCTTTAAACTTGAAACTTGCCATCTGTACTAGGGTTTAAATTTACTGTAATGTATAGATATCATAGTAATTACCTTTATGCTGCCCTCTCATCCTAATGAATTCAGGCACAGTGATCAGAGCTGGGGAGAAGAAATTTTTGCTTTTAAAAATCAACTTCTTCCGAAATAAATCAAATGTGGTTAAACAAAAAAAAGTGCTGAAACCTGCAGCACAGGATAAAACTAACTGACCTTCTGGTGAGTCCTGCATATGCCCCAGGCGAACACTGGCCCCTGACCTCCAGCCCAACCCAGGGGCTTTCAGCAGCTCCAGTAGCCAGCGCAGCCGAGAGCCGCTCTCCCTTCTGTTCCCTGCCTGTCATCTCCCCGCTCACTGCTCAACACCTGCATTTTCCACCACTCCTCCTTTACAAATACCAGTTGATTTCCTGAACTATTTAACGACTATGGTGGGAAGAGACATAATTTTTACAGGCAAAGAGACAATAAGTAAATTGCAAAGGGACACTGCAGGAGCACTCCCAGTTGCTGGCACCTTTCTCTTACCAGGTCAGCCTTGCATGGCATCTGATAGATAGGGACTGAGCTGCAAACTCCCTCGCAGAGGGGGGAAAACATTCAAGTGTTATGGCTTCAGGGATTTGAAGTCGGGGAAACTTCCCTGCACTTCAGCTAAGCATCCCATTTGATCCCATGCGGACACAGAATTACCGCCTGCCAGCCAGGCCACTGACACAGCCCTCCTGACGGCTGCATGAGATGAGAAGTTAACCCTACCGTTGTTTCCTTCTCCCTCCACTTCTTGCCTGCCCAAGGTTGAGACCTGGCAGGGTCTGCCTCGGCTTGCAACCACGCCATGACAAGCGTGAGCACAGCCTTTTTGTTTCAAATCCGTGAAGCCCCCCAAGCTGAGGTGGACAAGCGCCGCTGGAGCACGAGCTCAGCTCTGCTGGAAGCAGGCAAGGTGCAGACCTGGCACCTCGCTGCCCAGGCTTCCCGTTTCTGCTGCGCCCTGACAGCAGCTCCTTCCTCATGAAAACAAAAAGCCCTCCGAGCAAGCTGAAACACACCCACCGAGGCAGGCGGGGGAGTGAGCCGGCCCAACACATCCAAAGTAGCGGCTCTGACAGTCTGTGTATACGGATTTTTCCTCCTATTGATTAACTCATTTGGAGTTTGTTTATTTGTAGTAAGGCTGCCTTGCAGCTCATTTACGCTCTCTTAATGAGGCCCCTGCAGAGTCCATGCCTCCTGTGCCTTAATTACAGGCTCCAGCGCAGCCCGTGCTTTATGGAGCATCCTCCCACCCATGCTCCAGCTCCGCTCTGTGGTTTGTACAACACTTGCCTCCGTGGAACAGGCTCCTGCACTGCCAACTCCCAGCCCTGATCTGCCCAGCAGACTGCAGCCCCACCGCCCGCAGCGGGACAGGAGGTGCACATTCTCGGAGGGGGAGCAGAAATAGCTATGAAATAGCTGACCACATTGGGAAGGAATGACCATTCACAGCACATCCCTTTTATAGTAACAGGGCTGCAGAATAAGCCACTGTTGTAGCTTCACTGGACAATGAACAGCAATATCAGGGGAAGATTATTTCCTTTTTCAGAGAAAGGGATCAAGATGTTCCATTTCATCTTCTTCCATATTCCAGGAGCTCAGTGCCAGCCGCTCCATCTGCAGCAGCTGGCATAGTCTATGTCCAGCTGTCAAAGCAGTAGCAGAAATAAACATTGCTCCAAACAAAGCTGGTGTATGTCTAAGAGACCCTGAAAAATATCTCTCTCCTGTTCGTTGTTAGAAGCACAAAGGGCAAATGGATCTCTATCATTTGTTATTTCTGGATTAGAAAAATACCAGTACAATACTAACAAACACTAGAAAAGCCTAATAAAAATAGAAAAAGACTTGAACTGAAACAAGATGCACACAGAAAGGCTAGGGTTACCATAAGATGACATTGAGCAAATAACCAAAAATTCAACTTACTGTTAAGCAGTAAAAGTGAAACCAAGGAAGAGTTGCTAGTTCAAATAATAATTAACCCTGAGCTCACTTCAGATTTAAAACCACAGCAGTGACAAGTTACACAGAGTCACTGATCGCTTTCTACAGCTTCCCCATCGGCTCCCTTTCATCTTTAGTTTGCATTTAGAGGACAAGAACTGTGGGACACGAAGAACACCTCTTCATGTCTGGGTAGCATCTAACGCTATACGAACTTGGTGCCGTTCAAGGTCTGCAAGCATTGCTGTCACAGGAGTTAAAGCATTGCTGAGAGCGCTGCCACACAAAACCAATTTGAACTGCAAAACTACACTGTGGATGTTCATCAGTGACATGATGACGTCATCGGCAGCAATCCACCTGAAAAAAGACAGAAGTGGTCTGTCTGCTTTTTTGGCAGCTGGGGAGGAGGTGGTGGAAATCGCAAAGGAAGCCGCATGAACTGGCAAAGCAAGATGTGCCATTTCTCTTCCCAATAAAAAAAGGATTTACTCTAACACTGGGACAGGAAGGCAGATTTCTACAGCCTCAGGTGGCACACATTCCACATCTTTGAATTTGCAGGGTCGATGAAACAAGCAGCAACTCTCTTCGGTGCAGTGGAGGACAACACGGAGGCCCCATACACTGAGTCTCAAAACTCTGGTTTAGCTAACGTTACCGAGCCTATGGGGAAAGTGAAAAAAAAAATGAATAGCAGCTCTCAGGGTTGAATACGCTCACACCGGGCTTTGCATTGTAAATGCAGTGTGCTGTGCATCTTTGGGGGTAACCAGTGTTCAGCTCATGCCACTGCTGATCCGCAAGTGATTAGCCTCACCCAGGGCTAGGCAGGGTCCGTGCTCCAACACAGTTTGCAGTGAGAGCATGTCACAGGACAGGAATGATGCCAATTTGCCTCACTTGCACAACTCTGGCGGCTGGACAACTCTCCACATAAGCAGGAGGCCAATGTACCTCATGCTTCAGTGCCACTTCACAACGCACTGAAAGCTGCTTGTCCTGACCCTAATTTGTTGCTGAATCAGTGTTGTAAACACATCACATATTACACTTCATTAGATTGCATATTTACACGCACACACACACACAATCTCTCTTTTGCTTTCAGATCATTATATTCATCTTAGCTGGAAGAAGGGGTAGCGTTATCACAGCCATAGCTGGCCTAAGGCTATATAAGGGCAAGAAAATATTCCTTCTGTTACATGCTACCACTTTCCTTTTATACTCTCCTTCCT
>NW_009202716.1:3949-7667 GCF_000690835.1 Fulmarus glacialis | reverse complement strand
CAATAACAACACACTTTTCCCTCCCAAAATTTATACCCCGCCCCTTGCAAACATCCAACATATGTTGCTTCATATGTGCCAGCTTCCCTTTTCTCTCAAAGTGTGCAATTGATTCATATAATGGAGTTGAATTCTGAACACCTCAACCTGTATTTAGCCGAAAGTTCGCTGCTTCTGTTTCACATCTAACAAAGGGACTGTGTCCCCAAAGGCCTGTTTCTTCCTCACCTATTTTGTGGGTCTAATAAGAGATATTACCTCTCCCTATTACAACCTTGCAAAAAAGAAAAAAAGCACAATGGAAGTACAATTATATTCCCTTTTCTCAGTTGCTAAAAGTGTAGTTACACACTTTGGAAGTTAATTTTCAGTTATTGTTTTTGAGATTTAACAAAGACACACTCCCATTAATCTATTCATCAAACAAGCGGGAGCATTGCCAGGACAGCCTGCACAGCGCTGACGCTGCCCGGCCAGCCTGGTCTGTAGCCATGGAGCACTGTTCCTCTCTCCCTTCCAGACAGGCAGGTCCCTGGGCTCCATGCTACCTTCGCTACTTACTACTTACATCAGTGATTGGTGTTCTGCTCCAAAGCAACAGAACCAGTCATCAGGTTGGTGCAAAGAGCCAACAAACCAAAAAGGCACCTTTATCAAAGCTGGGGCCATTTATTACAAATGATTTGTCCAACTGGCAACTGCAAAGACAGCACTGCCTGTGGATACAAAGAGCAAGAAGACAAGAGGAGAGCACAGTCAAAGTACTGTACAAAACATCTCAAGGGTGTTAAAGACAAAAAAGCATGGAAAGAAAGATTTAAGAACAGAACACTTGCCAAATCAGAGTAACCTCCCCTAAGGGCCTGTGGTCAATATGGAGTGCATTTAAAATGGACAAACCAAGACCATTACCAGAGTAATGGACTGCAGAGCCCTTGAGAAAAGGGAGGAAACTGCACCAAGCAGTAGACAAGGGCTTCTGACAGCCGATTCCTGCGGTAATTCCTGATTATCTGGAAACACCTCATCACATACCTTCTTCCCAGAACACGCTGCGCTTTGTGCTATGCCATGTACCATTTTACTATGAGTTGTCCTCGGATGTCGCAGATACCATTGTGATGTTACTTCTGGGGACACTGGACATCCCAATGAGAAAGAGATAGCAGTGTCACAGTACCATAAGCTTTGGCTAAATAACTAAAAAACTATTCGTACAGACGTTTTCTGTAGGCAAGGCTGTTGAGATTTATTTTGAACTATAAAAGACTAACAAACAGTGTTATCTTGTTAGACATGCATACAGACGAATTCTTGAAGGAGTCTAACAGCCGAGAAAGTAACAAACGGGTGGTTGGAGTAAGTCCCCGTGCAGCTCTGAAAGAGCACCACAAGTTTTCTTACAGCCTACCTGTGGGAAACGGGGAGAAAGAAGAGACTGTCACCAGTGAAAATATGTAAAGATTTCCAATTATAACACAACAGAGGATCCAGTTCATGTGGAAGTCTGACCTTTTATCTCATGCTGGCTATCTTCTTCAAGACCTGGGTGACTCATGTCCAATAACTCTATTTCTTGTTACCAAACTGTTAACTTTCTTTTACATCAGGCTAAACAGAGT
Source organism: Fulmarus glacialis (assembly GCF_000690835.1). Lineage (NCBI taxonomy): Eukaryota > Metazoa > Chordata > Aves > Procellariiformes > Procellariidae > Fulmarus > Fulmarus glacialis. Next base: position 6,045 of record NW_009202716.1, on the reverse strand, counting down.
GTCATTAGTAAATACAAAAGGCTTTAACAGGATGGGAGGAATAAGGTACCTCAGTATTCAGGGTATGAAATGGGAGGAATTTTGCTGTGGCTTTGAGTCCTCCTCCACAACAGATCATTGCAATAAATCACAGTTAGCAGCAGAAGCATCCAACACAATTTTGAAACAGTTGCGGTTAGATCCCTGTAATGCAAGCCTAGGAAGAGCAGAACTTCTCAGTTCATAGCCTGAGTTCAGGCTGTCCAAAACTGCAATAACCAGTCACGTGGGCTTACACTCCTCGCTCAGGAGGTATCAAATCGGAGCAGCAAAGGCTTCAAGTGTAAACCACAGATGCTCTCCAAACAGGGTGTCAGCTCCAGCCCAGGAAGACGGAAGGGACCGGGGATCTAGAGGTCAGCTGAGTACAGAATGAGGAGATGCTGCAGAAAAGCTAGGGAAAAAACAAGGTGTCCAAAGTAGCCGCGTGACAATACTCAAACTCCTCCAATAATTCTGGTCTCCTTGCAAAGTTAGGAATCCTCCTGGGTTTTCCACATCTGCTTCTACAGCAGAAAGAGGAGTCAGCTTCAGAAACAGACTTTAGGAAGCTGGCAAGGTTGGAGAAGATGTGGAGAAAGAGTTATTTTAACAAGCTGTTTGTTTCTAAGCGACCACTTTGCTTAGTCCACCTGCACGCCCTCAGGAAGTTCTACCACTACAGGAGCGCAGTCATCAGGCTCTGCCTCAAAGTCCCATTTAAATTTCTTCGTTAGATGAGCCTTGAATTTTTCAGCCTTTTTCTTTAGGGTCCCATCAACAGCACCACTGCACGTGCAGGAAAAAAACACCTAAAAGAACAGAGTAGAGGTCAGTAAGAACTCAGCCATGGCACAAGCTGCGCATCTCTTTCCTACAAAGACATCGCCAACAGGGTTCACCAGGAAAAGTTTCAGGTTAGGCCACTGGTAAGGGATCTACCAGCCTGGAAACCACTCCAGCTTTGGGGCTACCTAAACAAAGCCTACACTTCTCCTCTCATCCCACGCCAAGACTCCTGCCTTCACTCCACTGAGTCAGCATTAGAAATATTTGCGCTAAGGTAATAACTTTGTTTCAAGCAAGAGTATATATGTAATTAAATATGTACTACGGAATTCTGAAATACTCTTAAGTGTGAGCAAAGAAAAATGTCTGAGCAGAAGGTAAAAAAAAAAAAAAAGAGGACCATCAGTTTTCATTTGCCACATAGCCAATTTTACAGCATGTGTCAAAAAGTCCAACAAGTAATTATACTCATCTTTTTGTAATATGGTATCACCAATATCTTAGGATACAGAGGAAACTTAATAAAATGACCTTGAAGGTAACAGAAGAATGGGAGCTCTCTGGAAAAAGTCCAGTTATCCCCAGCACAGCCATTCCCTTGAGCACAGGGCACCGAAATCTGGACTAACGTCTAAGGGTGGCTCCCCTGCATCATCCAAACACACTCAGATCTATTAACTTTTCACAAATTCACAGCTTCTGTTAGCACTTTGAGAGTTAAAGCACCTGTGTGTGATTAAACATGGCATTTAGCCTCAGAGCCCATCTCTCATCAGGCTGCTTCTGCTCCTCTTCTGAACTTGTGATCCAGAATTCATTTCCATAGGAAGAAACTTGTATTTCAAAGTCAAAGAAAAAAAAAATCATTGCATGATGGAAGTGAAGGGAAAGCCCTCTGGGGAAAAAGCAGGCTCTTATTTGGGAGAGACCTACTGACAGCTGGATAAAACACTGACAATGAGCAGCAAAGTTTGTTGCTTTGTTTGTGATCATTTGCCTTTTCCTTGTTCATTCTACCATGAAACTGCCTCTTTATAACAAAACTCCCTTACACAGCAAGGCTGCTATTTAAAAAAAAAAATTAAAAAGATTATGCTTCCCACTTCTCCTCGATGAATTGCACATTAAATTAGTTATTTCATCAACATTTTTTTTCTTTAAACATTGTTAGGGGTGCATATTCAGTGGAGGTTATGCTATACTCTTCTTGCCTTAGATCAAACTCCAAAAATAAGGTTGCTGTATTCAAAGCTGAGCAAAAGCTAACACAGATAATACACTCCCCCCCA
>NW_009202716.1:0-3936 GCF_000690835.1 Fulmarus glacialis | reverse complement strand
CGATCCACCTGCCCACATCCAGTTAAGACTGTTAACTCTGACAGCTGCGTACATAAAGTGACTGCGTAAGGCAAGTCCCAGAGGTTCCCTGGCACTATTTCAGCACATCAGGGAAATCCCACAGGAGCAGAGAAACAGAGAACTTTTAGCAAGGAGAGGGTCAGTTCAACCATAAGGCAAATTTCTTCTTTGTTACCAGGAATGTGGTGACTCCTGCTAGGGCTTAACAGTGATCGCTGAAGCCAGCACAGCCACCTAAAGGCACCAGCTTCTACTACTTAAGTAAAAAACAGAGACTGATGAAATCCAAGGACGTACAAGACTCAGGTATCCAAAAAGGAAAAATAACCAGCAAGACAGGGTGCTTCCAAAAAATTCCCATCAGATGGAAGGAATGGCTGGTTGACACATTCTTTGTACTGCTGTAAATTGACAGTGCAAAGTGTTGCTCTGCAAGTGTGCTGCAAATAGAGCTAGGTTTTCCAGTCCTGTAATGGGATGGAAAAAAACCACCACACAAAAAAAAAAAAAAAAAAAAAAAATTGAGACTTTTATGAATCCAAATTCCAAGAAAGTGAAGGAAGTCATTTGATGAAAGCAATGCTTCCCATAACATTTTACCCAGCAAATTAAAAACAAACACCTTCCCCCTCCTCAAATCTACAGCAAGAACTTGGAGTTACAAGTAGAGAGATACAACCACTCCCTGAGAAAGGAGAAAGCATCACCAATTTGCATCAAGCACCTGCAACATAACTTACTACTGTTTTGGCTGGGATTAAGTTTCCATTGCTGAGCTTCACCAGTGTATCTGGTTTTGGCTTTTTTTTTTTTTTCCTTTTTTTTTTTTAAACCAAGTTTTGATTAGTCTGTTTGCTGAGCTGTTGGCATGGTTACAATCAGTGGGAGTAACTGGTTTTACTAGTGCTGAATTACAGATTTGCCCATGCCTGTCTCAGCAGAAGCAGCGTTTTCTGCATTTTGGACTAACCATAAATTCCCTCTGCATAAGAACTTGATTATAGGAAATCTTCAGCTTTGCTTAAGGCTAACAGGAATGGAAAAGCTTCTTAAATACTATCAATGCCCTAAACTCAATAAAGTTTCACTGCAACTTCTCTGCATACTAAGCATACGGTTCAAGCTGACCAAAAATCAGCACCATCAGTCTTTTATGTCAAAGTTGGTTTTTTGGGGGTTTTTTGGGGGGTTTTGGGGTTTTTTTTTTTAAAAGGAATGAATGGCATTTTGGAAAAAAGTAAACAAACAGACATCATCTTGCACTTGCTCAGCCTCTCTCATAGCTGTTCAGCTTAATGTAGTTGAAGACCTTAAAAATTTTTAGAAAAAGTATGCTGGTACAGTCCAGATGCATTAGATGCACCACTCCAGAACTCTAAAACCATGTCAATGTAGCAGGCTATTTTCAGCGCTACTTGCAAGGAAAACATAATAAAAAAGAAACAGTCCCCATTCTCTGTTGCAGCCATCTTCATTAGCCTTTCCTCTCGTTGCCTCACTTTGCTGGCCTCCCTGCACATGGACTAATTCAATTTTATACTGCGTTAGACTCTTCTAGGCATACTTGAGCAGATCAAACTCTGAGATGAAAAGCAAACGGCATTTCTTTGCAAATAACACAGGGAAAAAGTAAAAGAAAATACACGTGTGCTTAAATAGGCTCACTATCTCCCACACAGCTCAACAGTAGCTTAATTCCTTTTGCAGTTTCTCCCTGAATTTGCCCTGATATCCTGTATGCCCTCTCCTCCCACTCCCATTTTTCAAGAGATAGCCGCAAACGTACCTGTAAGGTGCTGGTTAAAAAGTTGTCCTGGGAGATAATGTCCACAAAAAAATCAGCTGGGATTTCATTGAGCTGGTGATACAGCACAGAAATGAGATTGATGTAAAGGTCTTGATACTTCCCGATGGCATCTTCAGATCGGCACAGGATGTTTAAGAGTCTTTTCCAGTGCTCAAATGCATCATACACATTCCCGATCAGGAAGCAGATGAAAGCAAACTGCAACTCAGCTGTGCATATTCAGCAAAGGAAAACAAAAGAAAACACACATAAGACTAAAAACACATCCAAGGTACGTGTCCTTTCAAAAACTCTGTAAATGATTGCATAAAACTCTGGGTTTGCCTTTTGCACATGCATTCTGCCCTTCCAGCGATTCTGCTGATAGCAATCAGTACTCCAAACACTATTTCCTAATGCTCTTCAGCTGGAGAAAAGGCAAAGCATAATCGGGCATCATTACAGGGTCCACCTATAACTGTAATTATCATCTTTGCAGAGTGACTTTAGTGGCAATAAGAGTGCACAGCCACCTAAGGACTTCCAGTGTCATCCGTGTTCTCAAAATGACACTCAAATAAGAAGTCAGACATTGTTGTTATTCTGCAAGCATTCACTCTGCCTATGCCCGGGTTTCCAGAGCCACACGAGAGTGCAAATACTGGTGCCCTTGAACGCAAGGGCTGTGGGAACACTGGGAGAGGGGAGCAGTACATTAACAGATATTTTTTCCTCGTTGAATTAAGAGCCAGGGTTCATCTCACCGGACGCTTAGCATCAGCTATTTTGCCAGAATGATGGCGTCACCATTTCCTAAGGTAGTTCATTCTTTGTATATCCTAGAGTTGTCTTTGATAATTTTGATAAAGAATAAATTGTATAACATTAATATAGAAAAAATGGAAGAAGGAAAAAACAAAGGCTTATTCCAAACCTCAGTAGCTTTGAGGCTCCAGCTCAGCTGGGTTCCCAAGCCCTCCCTCCATCCTGCCACAAAACCACACTTCAGGACCTCCACTGATTTCATATTTATTCATATCCACAAGTTGCCAAAAAAGGCTGGCAAGTAATTAAGACCCTGCGACCGGGAGCCACAGCCCTCGCTGTAGCTGTCTCCTGCAGCAGGGCTGGCAAACCCCAGATGCTGCCACAGAGAGCCGCCAGCAGCACGCAGCAGAGCTGCCACCGCTCCAGCCAGGGAGGGGACCGGCCACTGCCTTGGGAACCGCCTGCTGGGAGACCTGGTACCACCTCAACACCCAAACGGGAACAAGAATCCGAAAATCACGATGCTCAGCCCCATCCAATGCTCCCAGGACTCAGTAAGCTCCATCCTCAGAGGTTCACTTAACAGGCAAATTGGAGGCTGGTGCCAGATGACAGGCCTCCTTTGCACGAGATGCAGCTCGCGGCCACCTGCGATTGCTGCTTTTGACTTAATTTGAGGCAATCGGGGCTCCAAGCACAGCACCCAGGAGCGAGAGAGGCAACTATGGCAGGCTGGCAGCTCCGGCCACTACGTCCTCACACCAGTGCAACTGGAACAGGCCCCACAGCAGCTTAAAAACTCCACAAACTTCTGTCCTGCAATTAAGAGAGATGCCTCAGGGCGCCAGGGAACGGGGCCCACAGAAGAGGCGCAGGTTTCATCCCGGGGCTCTCGTTTTACTGGGAAATGACTTTATTCTCCCAAAGCACCCGAGGACTGCCGAGCGGTACGCGGTACTCACCAAGCAGATCCAGAGGCTGGCTGGCGTATCGCTGGCTAATCACCTTCTCCAGAGCGTAGCTGAGATCCATGCTGTGCCTGGTTATCTCCTCCGGAGTAGCACCATCGGGGTACATCTGCTTCGGCAGCTCCGTGAACCTGATCTCGGTGCCGGCTTTCGGCTTCATCTGGGGCAGCCGCGCCAGGCCCTCGGCGTAGCTCCGGCACTCGGCGTCGAAGCGGGGCAGGCGCTGCTCCGCCCGGTCTCTGGTATGCCTCCCGGCCACGACCGGCAGCACCTCCGAGAAGGCGCAGATCTGCCCGCTCTCCGGCTGCAGCTTCTTCATCGCCGCTTCGCTGACGAAGCTGGTGAGGGAGACCCACTTCTTCAGGGTCTCGTAGGGATAGGGCCCGAGGAACG
>NW_009202715.1:0-649 GCF_000690835.1 Fulmarus glacialis | reverse complement strand
GCTTTCCCAGAGAGATGTGCCCGGTGGCACCGCGGGCGCCCACGTGAGCGTGCGCTGCTGCGGGTGTGCACCAGCACATGCTGTCACCAGGGCAGAGCACGAATGTTGCACAAGGGCCATGACTGTGGGACAGCTCAGGGGCTCGGCACAGCAAGGACCACCCCAAGGACCCCCCCAAAACCCTGCCTGTTGCGGAGCAACAGGCTCCCTGGCATGTCCCCTATCTCCAGCACTCTCATGCTCACCAGTGGGGAAACTGAGGCACGGAGCAGCATGTCAGAGGGGGTGAGCTGCCCATGGCCACCCAGCACCCCATGGAGCAGGGGCATGAACCAGGTCTGCGTCCTTGCCCTGGGCTCCTGCTGCCTCCGGTGGGCAGCCCTGCACCGGCAAAGGGTCTGCCCCCTCCCCACCTGCACCCTGGGCAGCCGGGCGAGGCCGTAGGCTGAGAAATAAATCTTTTAAAATAAGCTTAAAAATATATATCTCTCTATAGATAGTTTCCCTTTGCAATAAATAAAGGTGGGGGTGCCTGCCCCAGGCCTTGCCCACGGCACCCCAGGGCACAGCTGGCTCTGGGGCTGCCCCCTTATTGGGATGGGGGGGCACCAGGGCACCCTGTTGGGGCACTCCAGCATGTGGCCCAGGT
>NW_009202714.1:2961-12596 GCF_000690835.1 Fulmarus glacialis | reverse complement strand
AATATATATTTTATATATATGCAATATATAAATACAGAAGTAAAAATCTGGTTGAGGTGTGCAAAAGTTCTGCACCAGGAGTCAGCAGGGCACAAGGCACCCCCCTTGCAAGCTCTCACAAGTCCTCACTCTGTTTTTCAACCTACAAATGCTTGCCCTTCTCTTCTTTTTCCAGCCTGAGGCTGTCAGCATAACAGGACTGGGGACATTTCATGTTCAAAAATGGCACTCTTTTGAAAATGGCGAGGTGCTCACATTTCGGAGACCTCTGTTTTCGCTGTCCAGGACTGTTGCAGAGACCTGTAGGCTGCAACATGCGTCTGTACCTGTTCCTGGTAAGAAGAGCAATGAAAGTCTTTGTCTTCCCCTACGTCCGTATATTTGGGGTTTATGCTGGTTGCTGTTTAGAAGCGATGATGGATGCATCAGAGGCCTTCAGAAGGCCCTGAGAACAACCTTTGTGGGATGACACAAACAGCCCACCAAGTAGCAATGCCTAGAAAGGGGCCATTTCTTTTGGACTGATTTTTATTAAGGCTGTACAAAGTTAGACCATCTCTCCATGATCTGCTTTAGCAACTGCCTTCGTGCCAGCCACATTTATTGAGTCGCATGCGGGATGCCTGCTGGCTCTCTCATCGGCTTTATGGTAAACAGTTCCGATAAATAAAGCCCATGAGATGATGCCGATACTTTGTTCTTGCACCACATCGGACCTTGTTGAGGCAAATGCCCACAGACCCTTAGAGCTACTTTTACGCAGAGAAGTGGGTCAAAGTCGGCTGTAGAGAGCCTTGAACGAGAGATGGAAGCGATAGCTAGCACAGAAACCTGCCGACGGCCAGTTTTGCTGCAATTCCTGACCATTGCTGCCGTTCCTGTATCTGCAGTGTGCCATCGATGGGGCCTGCGCAGCACTAAGAGCTTGGTGGTTTATATGTTTTTATATCCAAGTCTGCCCAGACCCGGCGTGCGCTACATGTGGGCTTAGCTCCATGGCCTGGCACCCTGCGCTCTTCCCATGGGAACCAGCCCCATTCTTCTCACCTTGTCCTGCCCTCCTGCGCACTGTCGACACAGATGGCCGAGGCCCTTGGTTCCTGTTTCTGTTTAGGGAATCATGGCTGCGGCTTGGCACATCCGTTAATGGAGTGATTTACCTTAACTTGAGGAGGGGCCTACATCCGCTCCTGTAAGCAGCTGTTCCGGGTGGTTAGACCAGACAGTGCTATAGCAATGTATTTTACCTGAGAGCTGCTGGCATTTTATTTGAGTCTGCTCAACTGCTGTCTGAGTTGCCGTCTTCCTCCTCTTTTCCAGGCGACATTAAGAAAGTGTCAGTGAGCTACAAGAAGATCCGCTCAGACGTCTTCTGTTCTGAGGAAGTTATGCAGAACTGTATGCAGGAGACCCTGAACTTCCTCTACTTCATCCTAAGAAACAGAGAAGACGCGGACTTCATTTTAAAGGATGTTGGCACTCTTGCTATCCGGGGAACAGATGTGACAATGGGATTTTGCGAAGACTTTTTACTAAGCCTTAACAAGTCTACATACGTGGTAGAGAAGTTTCTCACTGTAAGTTTATTGTTTTTCCAGTGCTACTTAGAGTGCGTTTGACATCCCATCAAAGGACTGGGGAACTGAGCCCTGCTGGCCAGCTGTAACCTGCTGGGTCACTTGGGCTAGGCATGGTCTGTAGCAGTGAAAGCTTTCTGTAGTTTCTTTCCTTTATTTGCTGTGGTTCAAGGGTGCTGGGAAGGTACATAGTACTACTTTTGCTGGGCAAGGGAAAGCCCTGGAAGGGCCTTGCCATAAATAGGAAAAAGGCCAAAGCAATGGCAGGGGTGATGACGTTCACCCCACGCTCTGGACATGAGGCTGAGGTGCAGGGACACCAAGGCCTTACTTGAGACCAGCGTGCTGGTGGCTGCTGGCATGCTATTGCTGTACTTCTCCTGGCCTGACGGAAGAGAAGGAGCCGGTGGCTGGGTTCCTCCACGCTGCAGAGGCGTGCAGACTCTTTGGAAGTCTTTGGAAGGACTCGGGGGATAAAACTGGCTCCGTTTTTTTCAGCAATAGTTAAAGCAAGCCACCTCACTGCAACCAGCAGCCAGGAACCCAGGCTCGTAATGGGCCTTCCCTTGTGTTTGCCTCCGTTGACTTCTTCCCTGGTAAACAAGGAGTCTCCTGCCTGATGCCGTCAACTCTTGTCCTTGCAAAAAGGCTGGCGATGTTCCTCGCCCTAGCAGATGATATGCTGTGGAGCTTGTTTTAGCAAGGGGCTGAAGCACTTGGCCAGAAGTTTGCTGAGAGGCCGCTAATTCTTGGAGCTATGGAAAGGCCGTTGGGAGCATTGAGTTCATTTCCCTGGAGTCATGTCCGATGTTTCTATCTCTGTTGCAGAGGAAATGGGTCATATCGGACAAAGAAGTCGCTGTCTCTCCGAGCTGTTTTGGCCGTGTCTACCAGATTCCACAGTGAGTATATTTGTTTCTGCAGCCCTTGTTTGACCAAGCGCAGCTGTGCTCAGCTCGTGTTTGGTAGCGCTCTGTCAAATTACTGGTTTGCAGTTAATTTCATCCTTGCTTTTGCTTAGTCTGGAGTTATGTATCCTCCGTTACCGATTGTGGTTTGCATTTTACCATTACTCCCATGGGAGAGGGAACTGGTTTGCTAGGCAGAGGAATTTGGACAACCCTCCTAACATTCCATCTGCTCATTCTCTTTCCGTTGGTAGAGACTGCCCAGACATTTAACACAAGTAAGATCCTAGTATCTCCGTGGTTTTGAATACACCATGGAAAGCTTCTCTTAGAGGGTGGATCAAAGACCAGATGCATGCAAGTCCTCTGTCTGTGGTGTTTCCGTGCCTTCTGTGAGGCTCACGTGAATCAAAGTGTATCTGAAACGCCTTCTTGTGTCAAGATGGCACAGGAAGACTGAGGCAAAAAACCAAAACCTCTGTCTAGCGAGGGGCTGCTGAGCCGTTCCTGAGGCCAGCACTGCTCAGTGGTTCCCTTAATGGCCTAGGACGTGGGGTTGACTCTATAAAGATACCTTGACGTTCATCTGGCAAAGAAGCCCTTTTCTCAGAATGGTTCTTCTGATTTCCAGGTTTGAGATTAGAGCAGTGCCTCGAAGAGCTTCTGTCACAGACAAAGAGATACTTACAGAATTCGAGAGTGCTTTGAGCAGCATGGGAATAAGAGGTAATGTTAGTGACTGATTCCTGGCAGAGGTTTGTGCCTTCGCCTGTCTTCGTTACTGGTGGGTGTTTAGGGCCCAGGCTACAACAGATGCCTGGGATGGTAGAGGCACCCTGTGTGCCTCTATTTACCTCTCCTGGTAAATCTCAAGGGACTCGTGTTGGAGCAAGATCCCAGGAGGACTCAGCACCACCAACTGCAGTTGACGGTGCTGAAGTATGTTTTGCCCCTGCACTCCATGCCCTGGAGCATATCTCTTCCATTTTAGGAGTGAGTTTGTGCAGGAGGGAGTAAATGTTTGGGGAAGTCCATCGGCACTGTGAATCACAAACTCTGCCTGGAGTTGTGGGAGACTGGGGGGTTGGCGTATCTCTTGGAATCACCGTGGTGTGATTCGATGGGAAAAATCATGTGCAAAGGTTGCTAAGCTGTGCCAAGACCTCACTTCTCTTTTAAAGCGGGGAAGTCTAGCTCCTCGACCTAAATTCCTCGGGAACATCAGAGCTACAACGTGTTTGAGTTGAATGCACCATGATAGCAAATTTTTGTATGCTGAACTCATATGCAACGCCAAGAAATTGTTCCCCCAAAAGAGATTGTTAAGCACAAAGATCTGTCTCCCCCCGAAAGCTGCTGTGCAGGGGAAGGACTAGCCGCAGCAGGAGAAAACTCACACCAAAGAGAATAATGTGGCTATCGGGGGTTGAACAGGATCAAGGGCTGGTGTCAGGAAGGGCTTAAGATCTCCCCCCTAGAAAGCAGGTCTCAGAAGGAACCCCAGTGAGGCCTCAAACAGCTTCCAACATTGCAGAGCAGATCTGTGCTTCCTCCTGCCTGTTCTGAGAGGTTTTCTCCTTTCATGCTTGCAGCGGCTGTTCGTCATGCATTACGCCTTCTGCGAAGGGGCGTTTCTTTAGATCACTTAGCCAGAGCTAAGATGGAGGACGAAGCAGAGGAGAAAATGGAGGGAAAAGGGCCTCGTGGCAGGTGAGACTCTGAAAGGACTCAATTAGAGTGGCCTTGTGCTCTAGTGCTTGTAGGGGATGTTTTATAGGCTGATACAATGATGGAGGTTGGAAGGGCTCTGGGGAGGTCCTACTCCAACCAGCTGCTCCAAGCAGAGTCAGCTATAAGCTGAGGTCAGACCAGGTTGCTCGGGACTTTATCCAGTCTTGTCTTCAAAGCCTTCACGGACAGAGACTGCCCAAGCTCTCTGAGAAACCTGTTCCCCTGTTTCCTTTGCACCCAGTGTTTGTATTAACTCGGAAGGGCTCTTAACACACATCACCACACAGTGCATTTCCTTGCTGGATGGGAAGTCCCACAGTATTTGGAACTGCTTTGCAGTGGTCAGAGTTATGGCCAGGAGGGGGATACCAATATCTCCAGGCGCCTGTCACTGCACAGGATGCAAATCCTCTCGTTCCATCAAGAGGGCCGCATCAGGCTGTGCGTCCTGGAGCCTTCCTTACAGAAGCAGCTCATCTCCTTGATTTCCTTGGTGGCACATCTGAGCGTTACAGCTCAGGGTCATCCCCTTCTCTGTGGAGGGGAAGACAATTGAGTGAAGAGAGCTCGCTCTGCTGCCAAAGCAGGTGAGCAGTGTGAGCACAGGATGGAGAAGAAACTCTTCCTGCACTCATACCGACTGACCCCGATGTGTATTTTCAGACTGTTGCCACAATGTGCAAGCACAGAAGGAAGGCAGCACGAAGAAACTCCTTCTGAGAGTCCTGAATCGCCATTGCCTACTTCTGAACAACAGAGGCAGACAGGACAGGTACGTAATATGGATTGAGGCAACTGTTGTGTCGCTTGATTGTAGAAAATCAAGTGGGGATGTCTTAGGAGAAATGGGTACATAAAAAAATATGCAGATACCGATTCTGAGTAGATCTCTTACTGTGGCTCATTTTCCCATTCAATTACCTATTTTGGATATTGTTCATCTCAGAGGGGGAACTGTAGCCCTTTTCAAAAAGTAGCTCTTTGATGACTTAGTTCATTGGTCATAACAGAAGGGCTTTCTGGTTGCATCTGTAAGAACTGTCTGTCAACAGAAGCTGGAAAAAAAGGGAAGAGAAGAGCATTATTTAAAGGAAAAAAAAAAAAAAATTTCCGGAAAGACACGTGAGACTAAGCACTGCTGTTGCATTTCTGGGTTCCTGTAGAAAAGACAGTCTGTATTTGGGCTGAACAGTAGAAGAAAACTGGAGATACTCATGGCCAAAAAGAAGGAGGAAGAAGAGAACAGAAAAGCAGGAAGGGTCACCTTGCCAAAATTGCCTCAACAGCAAGCTGGGAGAGAAAGCGACAAGATGCAGAGGGTCCAGGTACGGGAGTATCAACAGAGCAGCCGCCTTCTGCTTGGGGTGGCACTGAGTTGGGAAGGTCTCCAAGTCCCAGCAGCATCGCTCCCTCCAAAGAGCAGGGTGGGTGGCTGTGGTTTTCATTCTCGCCTGCTCACTGCTGTGAGGGAGGAATTGCCAGTAGAGGCCAAGGGCAAAACGAGCAGCCGACCAGGGTGAGGGAATCAGTGGGCCTGCTCCATCCCTGGAAAGGCGGCGACCTCTGCCCAGGTGCCAGCTCTGGAGCTTGAGCAGGAGCTCTCTCAGTCACATGGCTTGAGCCAGGTCCAGCTGGCAGCGTGGAGGGGGAGATCTGTCTTCCAAGTAGCATGGAGAGCACTCCGGCCATTCTTCATAAGCAAAATGGCTGACATGTTATTTCAGCTGCTCCATGGGGGCAGGGAGCCAGCATTTTGTGAAATGGCAGGACCCGCCTGTTTTCGTGCTGCTCTGTGGTTTGCTGATGGCCCTGTCTCCATCCCACCCCACCCCTCTCGGTTCAGCCAGAAGCACGTCAGAATGGGGGCCCCTGCCCACCGCACACACGGAGGCTGCCACTTTTGACCACGTCCTACCATGCGTGTTTCCGTACTATTCTGTGATGGGCTTGCTGCCGTTTTTTGGAAACCACCGAACCCACACGATCCCAACCCTCAATTCTGCGCATCTAGTTGTTGCGTAAAGTACCAGCGTGAGCAGCGAGGATGTGATCGAGGGTTTGACTAAGGTTAAGCCAGAAGATGTCTTGGAACATGGTTTCCAATGATGCCGTTGGAGAAGTATTTTGCCTTTAAACCGAAAGCAAGTGGGTGTGGGCCATCCAAATCCAGACGTTGCTTTATTTTTGCTCCACCTGTGGCAAGACCAGCTTCTCCCTATGTTGAAACCAAGTCGGGCCACAGATTCCTGTCATTTGTCTGTCTTGCAGCTGCCCCAGGAGAAAGAAGATAGCCTCAGCTCCCCAGAGACCACCTCCGTTACAGAAGAGGGTCTACAAACGGCAGAGGCTTGGCTTCAGGCGAGGAGGCACGTTCGAACTGAGCTGGAGAGCTTAGGGGACATTGAAAAATGGCTGACTCAAAAGCCTTCCCTCAACCGTCAGGAAGAAAGATGCTGGCAAAGAATAAAGGCACGCAGAGCAGAGAGGAGGGCTGCTGTCAAACCAGTCGTGACTGACAGCCTGGACGTAAGTACGGAAGTGCGTGGGAAATAGCGTCTGCTGTGAAATCAGTAGGGTGACGCTGCTTTATCCCAGCTGGTGCCACATTGATGGGCATGGTGATCCTGGATAATGGTGATCTCGGGGTATTTTCTGATCCTTTTCAGGACTCGCCACCAAAGAGCAGCCAGCCCCGGAAGAAGGGTAGCATTCCCCTTGTTTGTGCACCATACCCCGAGGCTCTTGTCACCCTGCATAACCTTCTGCACAAAGAGAAGCTGAGGATGGTGGAAGTATTCAGGAAGGCTGGTATGGACGGGAGGAAGATCAAGAGAGCAGACTTCATCAAAGTCATCAAGGAGGTACGTAGGGAACAGAAAACTAACGAACAGCTGCAACTCTGCCCTGTTTTCCTGCATGCCAACCCACAGCAAATGGAAGAGCTTCAGCAAGGGGCATTTTTGCTTGCCTTACTCTCGGAGAATGGCTCCCACAACCTGTGAACAGCTGAAGGGCAAAGGGAAGGGAAACTTGGAGAAATGCACTTAGAGCAAGTCCCAGGAGGGAGTGAAGAAACCAGCTGCCTCACGGACTTGGAAGACAGTCACTGCTCTGTAATGTGGCTGTCAGGATCCTGCTGTAGACCCTGAACGGGCATCGAGTTTCCCAGTTGGTCTTTCCCCCACCAGGCTCCTGCATCTCCCCACTGCACTGCCTTTCAGTACATGTTTGCACAGCACAGCTCACGCGGGGCCTCGCTTTCCACAGGCCGCAGCATTACAGAGCTGTGAAGAGCACGTTCAGGTTTATTAGGGTTTAGCAGTTCAGATGTTAACTGATATTCTAGTCCAAGCCAAAATACCTTCCTGAAACCCAGAGGGCTGGGAAGTTTGGCACGGTAAAAGCCGAGAGTTCTGCAGGGGTCGGCAGAGCTGACCAGTGTCAAGTTGTGAATGCTTAATAAGCCCAAGGAAACCTCATCAGGTTGCCTTTGTGCCGTGCTTCCCTGCAAAAGCGTCTGGAACAACAGCAAAGCTCGCCCCTCCCCCTCTGGGGCAAGCCTGGATCTTTTGGTGATCCCACTGTCCTTTTCTGTTTTGGTTGCTAGACCAAAGTTCCCATCAGCGACAAGGATCTGGAGGACGTGGTCATCTTCTTGACTTCCTCAAAACCAGGGAATTTTATAAGCCTCAAAGATCTGGTTGACTGTCAAAAGCAGTGGCTGGAAATGAGGGCAGGACAATCCCAGGAGACCAAAACAGGTGAGAGGACAGCACTGGGTTGGGAAGCATCTCTATACAGACAGGAAATGCCAAAGCGGGTCCAGAATATGGCTTCCTGAGACCGTTGTCCTAGAGCAGAGCGGCCAGAAAGAGACTTCTGGGGAAAAGCTGAAGGATCTGGGGGATGTGCAATACCGTAGTCAGCCCAATTGCAGGAGGCAGGTTATCCAATCTTTTGGGTTGGGATCAAAGTCTGAACCCTGCGGTTTAACATCCTGTACTGGATGTTGGTTGTTAGCATTCATCATCCAGCCCATCCAAAGCAGACCCTTTCTCCAGCTGTTGGCGGCAGCTGGAAAACACCAATTTGGAAGAGCTTATTCTTTTAGTAAGCTCTCTTGGGAGTTCCAATCAGCACAACATGCCAAACCCCTTTGTCTTAAACGTGGATGAGCTGTTCCTTTCTGCTATGCTCTAAAGTGGCTTCTCTGGGCTTTTTGTTTGTTTGCTTGTTTAATCTGTCGTAGGTGTAGAAGCTCGGTTCCAGAAAGCCACCTGCAAAACTGCCACTTCTGCTGGGGGCACAGCCAAACAGATGAAGCCTTGTGCTCCTCCTGAGCCCGAAAGAAAGTTAATACACTTGGAAGTTCCACCAGCCAACACTGAGCCAGAACGACGACGTCTGAGCTATGATGAAATGGAAGAGGTTGGAAAACTCTCAAGAGAGAGGAGACGGTGGGAGAAGGTACTGTGTATGTGGCAGGAGAACAAGCGCACCTGCATGTCTTGGCGACATGGGGTGGTTTAGAGGACAGTGCAGCAGTAAAGGAAAGGGCAAGGGGTTATTGTGCGTATTAGCTTCTCAGGAGTCCCTTGACCACATGGTGCCTTGCATCTGAGGTGCTACAAGCCGTCTCAAACAATTTGTTTGGCTTCTGAACCCTCTGGGGAGATAAACACTTTTTCTGGGTAACTGGCAAGAAGACAAAGAAGGAGGAGAAGTTGAAGCAGTTTCTGTGTCTGGGGACAGAGTCGTCTTCTGATCATCGAGTCGACCTATCCACCAGACTGTGATTTGTCCCTTAAGGTGCTGATAAGCACTTTGTCCTGTTCAGTTGTGAGGCTCAGTGCAAGACGGTCCAATGGAAACATAACAGTGACTCACTCATTCACTCACTCCCAAATGTTTTCTTTGGACCATCTTGGGTTGGATGAACTCTGGCAGAATCCAGGGCTACCTCCTCCTGCCAACGTGCTGCCCCGCAGTCACTGGCGATGGGGAGAGCCTCTGGCTCCCTGACGCAATCGGAAATGAGAAGGTGACTGCAAGACTTTTTTCATCTGAGACACCTGTGCCCTGTGTGCTGCTTTTCTGCTAAGCCCTCCAGGGCTCCCGTCTGAGGACCCAGCTCTGGGTGGGAATTGCGCTCCCAGAGGACTGCCTGTCCCTGTGATCCCATTGCAGGGTGCCACCTCCTGTTTGCACACACTTTTGAGATGAATCCCTGCCTGTAGCTTCTCTGAAGGGAATGCAGCAACTCCAGGGCCTCACCGAATGCTAATCGGGACCTGCCCTTTACTTGCAGAACAAAGACAGCCCGATAGAACAGAAAGAAAAGTGCCGGATGGTGAGATCTGGGGACGGCCCCGTTGATGAGCACTGCCTGCCGTCAACTGTAGAGGCTGGGAGAACTGGT
>NW_009202714.1:0-2945 GCF_000690835.1 Fulmarus glacialis | reverse complement strand
ATCTGAAGAGCTCCAAGCTGTGCAAAGAGCGCAATGTTCACATCACCGAGCCAGCGCTGCAGAAAGGTAAAGCAAAGACCAAAGGCCTGATGTGAATGCACTCGATCTGACAAGCTCACGTCTCTTCCCAAGCCCAGAAGCATGACTGATGTCAGGGGGCGCTGCCCACGGAGCATGTTTGCAGCCCTCGGAGAGCCATGGCAGTTGTTGCCCGTTAGGATCAGCAGTATCATCAGCAGGTCCAGAGCAGGGCTGAGATATCAAAGGGTGCTGCAGACCAGCCAGGGCCATGTCCCATTGCTCCTGGGATGGTAGTCAGGTTTGACCAAGAGTGCAGCTCATGAGGCCAGTTCGTGGTGATGGTCCAAAGTCAAGCCGGGAAGTCAGACCACAGTCAGGATCAGCGGGTCCATAGCCAGGAACAGACACGGCTGTGGCTCAGCTGAAGACTGCCACGCCTACAGCGTCTGAGCTGAACCCGGGGCTCCTCATCCCAGGGCGAGGCACGACTGTTTTCTCTGTGCGCTTTGCCAACAGCCCTGCTGCATCCAGGAGACAAGATCATCAAGGAGGGAGAAGACATAAGGAAGATCAGGCAGCCCGGAGGATACTACAGCGCAGGACGTGCTGATGCTCCATCACTTGGGAGCACCTCCAGATCAGGAACGGCATCTGGAAGCCAGGCCAAGAAGGCGGAAAACAGGTTTGTTCAAAGAGGGCTTAAGATCAGTCCACTCCTGCTCCCTCGCTGTGTATCACCCCTCTGTGCTCAGTCCCCACCGTGTCAGAGGCAGTACCAAGGTACTGGAATGAACCATTAGGATGCTGCAAGGGAGCAGCGAGCGACAGCGAAGAGGCAGATCCTCTTCTTCAGCTACACGGCTGCTCCTGTGTTTTAGCTAAGTCATTGGGTTGCAGTGGTGCTGGTGAACAGTTTGTGGGGCCTGGCAGGAGCCTTGCAGACGAGTTGGGACTTAGCTCTGTGCTCTGAACTACAGAGGTGACAAAACTTCTCCTGAGACCGGCCCAACGCTTGTCTGAAATGCCCTCAGAGAATGTTTATTCTTGTGGAAGAAAGACAATTCTCAAGAGCCGAGCTTTGGATGGCTGGAGAAGCTTTTGGAAAGAAAAAAACATTGCAAAGCAGAGCACAATCTTCTTTGTTTATCTCAGTTCAAGTGTTTAGATACTACAGTGATGGGCAACATACCCGCTCTTAAGATAGGTAGCTCACAAGCTGGCATTTCCAGCGTCAGTCACGTCTAATAAGGACCGACACGGTCTGCACAGGTCTGGCAGAGCTGGAAGCCCGGGTGGCTGGTTCTGATCAGGCTCACTTTTGCCCTTACTAAGAGAAACTGCCCAGAATTTTATTTCTGTAAAGCATGCTATTCTCTCTTATGTATTTTTTTTTTCCTTCCCTTTTTTGCCCCCTTTTTTTTCACAGGCATCTTCGGAGGAGTAAGATGCAAAAGTCAAGCGACAATAACTTCTGGCCAGGTCATCTCCTGGACAAGCTATGCCTTTACTTTCCTGAAAAGCAGCATGACAGGGCACATGCCTTGTTCAGCTATGTTCCTCCAACCAAGCCCGCCTACTGTGGCATCTAAAGCCCTGACTGCAGCTAGCTCCTCAGCGAGCCAGGACACTTGGCCTCCGGAGACACTGCCTGAAGCTCTTCTCCAAGCAGCAGGAGATGTGATCCCTCAGTCAGCTCATGGGATCTGGGCCCCGCTTCTGCATAAACTAAACTTATTAAATAAAGAGCGTATACTCAAGCTGAAGGTGTGGGAGCTGGTCTGACCACAAAATATACTTCTCAACTGGGAGCTTTTCTGCCCGCCTGGTAACAAAAGGCCTCGGCATTTTGAGACAGGTAACGAACACCATGCTTCCCAAGTCCAATTGCTGTAGCTGAAGTGTGTGTGTGGGCAGCGGGTGGTGGAGGCACACCCTGCTCGACATGCAGCTGCCAGGATCCGACCCTTCCCCAGGTGGCAGCTGGCCCTGCCAGTTCCCGAGGTCTGACCCTGTCCGGTGGCAGGGGGATGCTGGGGGCTCCGTGGAGCAGCCGTCTGCAAAACACGTGTGGCAGGGCTCAGATGGTCGCCAAGTCGCTGAGCCTCTAGTTCAGTCCGAGGAGAGAAGATCAGACTGGTGGATCCTGGAGAAGGATCGCCGGAACCCCAGTTACGAGTGCAAAGAACAAAGCAATCATTAATTAGTTAATGCAAATAAATAACCTGTCACAGCACTTGGTGCCACAATGGTCCCCTTCCCTTGTGACACCTGAAGAGCCGTTACTGGGCCGGCGTTCATCAGTCTCGTCATGGGGCAGGGCCAGCTCCTGCTGCCGCCCTTGACATGGCAAGTCCCTAAGTGACTTCTTCCCCGCTTTCTCCTTCAGGAACAGGATAGTAAGTTGGAGGGGAACATGGCTCGTGAGAAGTTTCCCTCCTGGAGGAGCTGTTGAAATGCCATCCTTCTCCCAAGGAAATGTTTCGGTCCTACTCTGTCCTGAACTGGAGGGAGGAAAATGGGATGTCCTTTAGGACAGGAAATCAGTTTTGCTCGGAAACAAAGAGCCCGGAGACCCTCTAAGTGCACCCGAATACCCACCCGAATCCCCTCCAGAAGCCTCTCAGCACAGCCCAGAAAGTCAGAAACAGATCTGCTCCTAGTGACTCATGGTGACCCCTTCTGTGGAAGTGAAGCTGAACAGAGAGGGAGAGACCAGGCACCGGCGCAGGCCCTCCGGCACCCCCTCTTCTCCACCCAGACACCTGCCCAGGGGCAGACCTGGGGCGTCCTGGGGGACCTAGAGCAGAGTTTAGAGAGAAGTTCAACGGCCGTCAGGCTCAACATGGCGGGAGCTTCCCCGGCCGCGGCTTCGAGGCGAGAGCACGGCAGGGGGCAGCGCGGAGTGTGACTGGCGCTAGGGCGGC
>NW_009202713.1:0-216 GCF_000690835.1 Fulmarus glacialis | reverse complement strand
CGGAGGAAGGTGGGCTGGGTGCTGCCTGGCTACGGGGGGGCCCTTAGGCTCGTCCCCCTCCTTTGGGGACTGCAGGGGGGGACAGCCCATCCTGCACAGAGCCATCGACCCGCTCCGGGGCTGGGTCCCCCAGCTCCCCGCCAAAGGGAGCCCTAATCCTCCGTGACACGGTGCCCGGCTCCGCGGTGGCTAATTGCAGTGTCCCCCGCTGAGGAT
>NW_009202712.1:18394-40069 GCF_000690835.1 Fulmarus glacialis | reverse complement strand
GGGAAAGAGCTCTATGTTGCCTTTACCCAAAGGCATTCACCATCCTTTTATAAATTGTGATCTTCAGGGCCAATTATTCTGGTTGGATACACTTCTTATCACTCAACTTGCTATTGTGTTTGAAGTGCCTTCTTGATATATTGTTTGGGGTACAAGTATGTTTACCAGTGCCCTCTGGAATTGTTGAATTGTTCCTGAATATAGTAAAATAATTTTATTACCCAGTTTGTGCTAAAAAAGGCAAAACAGGTATGCTGTGTAAAAACACTAGATAGCAGTATTTTCCAGGAACAAGTTATTGCTCTAAATTCCAACACATAGACCTGCTCGCATTTCCTTTACCGTCTATACTCACGGATTTGGTCCCTAGACTGGTTCTTCTTCTGCTCCTATACAGTCATCCAAACCATTCTCTCCTCTATATGCCTAATAGGTATCCTTAATACCTATTGGTTATTAAAATGTTCCACGCCTGAATTCTGTGCTCATAAGCACATGAGAAATATTGTTTCAGTCGTTTTATTAGTTATGTACACACCAGCTGGAAATCCTAGAGCTCATAAAAAGGAACACTCAACATTTCATTCCATGGCCCTCAGTCATTAAGGATGGCTTTTGTCCTTCACCATGTGTAAGATATTGACTGTGTTGGCTGTAAGAAGAGACACACCATTCCTTTCACTGCATATGACACTCTGCACGCTGGCAGTGCATTTAGCTGGCTTTTTTTAAGACTGAGCAAGTTCGGGTTGGACTTTTAATCTAAGAAGCGTGTAAATATGCCTAATGAGACAATGTATCTTTTAAATCTCAGCAATACTTCCAAACTTTTGGCAGCGAAAATCCAGTTTTGGCAACACTGGAAAAATTTGAAATTGAAATTAGAATAAATTGGCTGTTTGGAATAGCCATACTGATGGAAGATTCTTGTATTCCTGGATTTTAAAATGAGATTTCATATATTCATTTCAAAATTGTATTTTCTGATTTATAAAGGGCACAAAAAAAAAAGGTATTTTTAAATAGTCAGCAAAAAAATTCACTGTGGAAAAATACTCATTTCAGTGCCAAAACCATTTTAATCATATGAACTACTGAAAATTTTGAAAACATTAATTTTGTGTCAGCCAAGCTTATATTTTATTTTCTCTTTTAAAAATGGCAAACAACTTCAGAAGACTAACTCTTTCCATAGTTTCTTCCATAAGTCTGTGATCAGATTTCACCTTCTTAATCGAGAAAAAAGAAGAAAAAGTCATCTCCAGAGTATTAGAAAGCTATGCCTATTTCTTCCAGGATTTTTCCCTATAAACTCTCTGCCAAAACGAAGAGATGATATAGTGTAGTCAGCATCTCAGTCTTTTGTTTCAGGTCCTGTTTGTACCTTATCTGAATATTCTTTTTCTTATCCTTCTGCTCTTCTCTCCTCTCAGTCACAATACTTTCTGCCTTATCCTGAAGGTGACTTAGAAGGGAGATAAAACCTTGGCTAAACCTGGTCTGGTGGAAGGTGTCCCTGCCCATGGCAGGGGGGTTGGAACTAGATGATCTTTAAGGTCCCTTTCAACCCAAACCATTCTATGATTCTACGATAACTGGTCTATTTTTCCACTTTCATGATAAATAAATAATATTTAAAAGAGATTTGTTAAAAACCACTGAACAAAGCCATATTTTGCTCAGTGTTTTTTTAGAACAAAAATCCAGACATTCTCAAGCTTTGGCAACAATTGACAAAAGTGAAATTATGGCTTTACAAAGAAATAAAGGGACATAAACTCTCAAAAAGGGAAGCATTTTCTTTTTAAAGAGAGTTTTTAAAGCCATTTTTGATGTGTAAAATTCCAGCTTCTAATACCAGTCTATGAGAATAAGAGCTCAGGATTCCACATTCTGTTCCACAGGCCAGGTAAGAAATAGTACGCTAAAAGCTTGTCCATACCTTTCTGTAGACCTGCAGTGAATTTGATGTATCTTTCTTGACATGATAGACAAAGAGAGTTTAGAAAGTAAATACACTTCTTAAGATGCAAACAATAAAATAAGCTTTTTGAGCCTCCGTGAAAACTATTTTAGGAAAACTGTTTTAAATGGAGAGATCATACTAGGCTCTGGACTCAAATATCCCTGCATTTGAAAGACGCGATATGTTACTACTTGGTTTTGTGTCTAGTTAACTTGAAATAATGCACTGATCTTGATGGATTCAGGCCACAGTTTAGAATGTCATACATGAGAAGCATGAGAAAAGCTTTGCTAAACGTAAGTCAGACCACTGATTAATGGAGTTTGGCCATAGCACTGTTACATGAGACTTAAGATAACAAGTGGTCTCAGAAGATACTTAAACAATTATATAACACCTCCTCTAAGCTGTATGATACTTCTTTTTATTTTCTATCTTATAGTTAACCCACCAGATAGTCCAAGTCATACTTAATGATTATCCTGCAGCCAGTAAGATTGGAGAATACATCTTTCCCCACCAACCTTTTCTATATAACTTTCAGACCTACAAAAGCAGTTGCTTTTGGGAAAGGAGAAGAACAGATTGCTGAATTGTGCAACTCCTGCAATGTCTACACACCCACAGCAAAGATAATAAGCTCAAGCCCAGGGAGTAAGAATTCAGTTTACAGGAAATCTCTATCCTTGCTAATGTCTCCATAGCCAAAGAACTCCAAGATCTGCTTCCACACCACACACAGTTCCTGGTGTTAACTGCCAGAGCCCACTTAGCAGAAGGAGCCCCTTATTGGCATTGACACAGAGACAGCTTCATTCCTTGCAGTCAGGCCTAACAGCTTGACAGTTAATGAATACTGGAATTCGCAGAAGAATTTTTAGCAGTTTTGGGTGCTGTGCGCTACAGAACATTTGGATTTATTTCTAACTTTCCTTCCACTATTGCAGTGAACTTCTGTAGGGTTCTGCCACCCCCATGTGATTTTTTTCTCTATTCAAAGAAAAGGGAGATTTGTGGCTGACTGTTCACTTGAATAAACACATATTGAGATTCAAATAAGGATTTCTAGCGTAACCCTTTGAAAGATCTCACAAGTACATGACAGCAGCTTCTTTAGAGCATGTAGCAAATAGTGCTTGCATCTGGAGCTCTACACCTCTGCATATTGTTAAAAATTAGTGGAAAATCACATACTGCACATTTGCATATGTTATTTCAATAGCTTAATTATTTAGCAACCAAATGCCATCAAACGCCCAAAGCATTTGCACTCGTCAAGGATAAAGTCTTTGGCAAGTGTGAAGACTTTCAAATGAGTTGAGCTAAAATTACTGTCTGTTTTAAAAGTTTCTTAACATGTAATAAGGTTTTCTTTCATGCTTAGATAACTTAGACATATACCAATAATATATTGCTAAATTGCAGAATAATAGTCCTGAGAAATGTCATTAAAAACATATCTTTCCACAAAGTTTTAAGGTTATGAGCACTTCAGAAAAGTTCCTTCCTCCTTTTGGAGTAACACATAATACGTAGTGTAACTCCAGCCATATTCTGCCTCATTATGATTCTAGCATGGTTGCTCATTAGGTGGAGACGTAAAACAAAACTCTATTTGACAAAAGTTCCTAGAAGCCGAAGAGAATACCAGTAGCTCAGGCTTCTGGTCCATTCTAGCAATCCTCTGATTATTCATTCATTCACTTACTCATTCATTCATTACTGCTAAATCAATGGGAGAACTTATTCACATAGTACAGCTGCTACACTGACAGATCAACTAGGAATGATTTTACATCTTATGGAGATGAATACCTATGAGCAAATGACGTAGTGCAATTAAGACAACAAATTCCAAGAGAATAAGTTACTTCAGAAAATTCAAAAGACTAATCATTTTGATTATTTTTTAATAGCAATGTGAAGTTCTGCATTTATCGCTTGATGGAACGCCTGAAATGCATTGTGTGCACTCAAAAGCAGACTAGGCTTCTGAATAGGACACTATAAACCTGATTTCAACAGATTGAAAACAAGATGTGACAAGCAGTTTGACACTGGCCCTCTACTAATTTCCGCTATTTGTAAAGAGGCACGTCTGAATGGAAATAGCTCAGCAGAATGGGTCAGTATGGTTGAGGCCATGTCAGTCCACACATAAAAAACACAGTACTGGGGAAAATAAGCAGCCATTGATTTCTAGTGAAAGCCCCAGAGTCTGGGGAAAGCAGCCAAAACGAGGCACCAGCTGCTCTCTGCTGGAAATCTTTTGTGGAAGAGTGAGGGAAGAGAGAGAAAGCTGGTGGGTCTGAAAGGGGAGACAAGGCAGAAATTGGGAAAGAAGGGATGCTACTGACTGCCTCAGCAATGCTTCATTCCCCACACTCAGCATTCTCTGAAAAATGGAGGAGGGGAAACACACCCCAAAACTTCTCTATCTTTTATTTATGCAACGTAATGGGAATGGTTCCAATGGGAATTTCTCATGCTCTTTCACATTCCCTGAATTCAGCTGTACGGCTTTGTGTGTGGTTTTTTTTCTTTATTTTTTAAATACTGCTCCAATCCAGTCAAAAATGGAACAAATACTCAGTGTGATTGCAGCTCCTCATTTGCGTAATTGCATTATGACAACAATTTTAAGAAGATAATAAATGGAGAATATTTTGTTTGAAGTCTGAAGTTTGTCTATAAGACAAAAATCTTCCCTATCTGCTTTTTAAGCACCTCCATAATGATTTCATGCTACAAATCACAGTGAAACTCTTTAGCAATGAGTAATAACTCTCTTGCTTCTATCCCAGACACTGCAGGCAGTGCATCCTGCAATGGCATACAATATTCATGAAGGGGTTCCAAGTGAACACTTTCAGATGGTCTGAAAGTCTGAAATGGTTCCTACTCTTAGTTCCTTTCCTAGGCCAGCATGCACAAGAAGGGGGGCAAGGGGAACAGTTCCAGGCTAACACTCTGACTTAATGCTGCGTCCAAAATCTAAACCTTGCAAAACTGTGTGAGCCTTATCCAAAAAGGAGCTCTTTTGAGCAAAAGCAATTACTTCAAAAGAATTATTGCACAGTTGGCCAAAGCTAAGCAATATCCAATCAGCAAATGGTCTTTGAAGTCTGTACAGAACTTTAAATAAGAAACTTCATGTGCCTTTAGTTGTAAACAGCTTTAGAGTAGAGACACCCCATGAATGCTGATGACATGAAAAATGTGACAACTTCTCAGTTAGGGAAAGTCCCCGCAACAGTTACAGATGTTTTTTTCCAACTTGTTTCTTACAACTTTGCTTTTTACCAACGGTGAAATTACTAGAGGGTCAGTGTTACACTGCTGGTCACATCTTGTTTTCATTGTATTGAAATCAGGTTTAGAAGGCATTGCTGCTAAGAAGTAACAAAATTCTGAACTGCTCATCTAACAGTGCTTCCAGTGGGGTGACAAGATAAGCAGGTTCTGTCTCTTATCAACTCTGTAATTACAAGTATAATTTGGTTTTCTCTGAGTGTCTTGAATCTTGGCCAATTTGCTTTGGTGTTTTTCAGATCATCTGGTGTACCTCTAAGAAGAACTCCTTCCTCTCTTTAAAAGGACCCTCCCCCAACTTTTTCTTATCTAACTACTGCTCATTAGCCCCAACTCTAGTATCCACTTCTAATCTTTAGTTTTACAAAACCCATGTTTGCTTGCTTCAAAGCTTGCAAAAACCTGCCAGGTTACCAACAAATTCTATGCTGTCTTCTGCTTCACTGAAGATTATGTAAAAACTAACTAATATAAATAAGAAAACACTTTAAACAGGTACGTGATGATTTGTGTTTTATATTGCCACCTGTACCTTCATGCTGTAAAATCCTTCCACTTTCCTTGGTTTTGTACCTCATCCCCTCTCCATTTCAGAGAAATGGTTTAACTGTTTGCTGTGTTCTCTCTTTTCACAGAACTACTACACTTCAGAGAAGGAAACACTGCAAGGGACTGCAGGGATGCTAGGCAGAAAAGATCTGCAGTTATTTACTGTAAGCTGGACTGCCACAGGCAAGGGATATGTGTGCATATGTTTGTGATTATAAAATTGGGACCCTATTTCATTTTGGATTCCCATCACCCTAATATTTTTGGCCCTGATCTTCACAGCTAGGGTTATGAACCTTCCAAAGCTCTGCGCGTTTGCAAGGAGAAGTCAGGGTATGCCAGTGTTGTAAGATTGGAGCCCATGGAAAACTAAATATCATAGAATCTGAAGTAATTCAATGGTCCTGAACAGCATCAAATCATCTTCGTTCAAGCAACAAAACATTCTGACGAAATGCCAGGACTGCACACTCCCTTCGTTTTCATTCATGCTTCAGGAACATGGACTATTCTGGTACAAATTTTAAAAACAGTCAATGTGAAGACGATGTTTAAAAAATCCCTAGGCACATATATCTGCAAGAAAGTACATTCTTTCACAGTGCGTTGTTGGCTGTATCATTGTTGCGTTTTAGGTAGACAGGCGCAAAATCAAGCTGAAGAAATTTTGTTTAAATAAACTGAAGGAGAAGAGAAAAAAACAATACAACAAGAACAAGGTGTTCTGGGAGTACTGTGTATGCTTATTAGATGGTACTGAGCTAAATAACAGAACAACAGTAAAGCATATTATTTCAATTGAAAAATTATGACATTCCCTCTTGCACCCTGTTCAGACAGCCTGGAATATCTTTGTATTATAGCATGTCTGAATACATCCATTTGTGAAATTCATTATATTCATCCAGAATAATCTATTTCCCTACTGCATTTTTATTCAGATTTATTGGAAGATGCATTAGAAAAGTTTGCAGTTGTTTAGCAATTATCATCCACTTTATAAATTTTCCCTATTTCAAAACCTTGGAGTACAATTTAAACATGCCCTAGTAGTGCCCTGGATACAATTTGTCACATTAATTTCTTCATTTCCAGCAAGCACACATTTTATCTATATTCTTTCCCCAATTTTTTTTTTAAACCCAGTGACTGGCTAAACACACATGGCACCATTAGATCTCTAGCACACCCTCCCATCATACATCATACCTATTTATGGGATACCCAGCTAACGACAATGGTTTGCATCCTCAGCTTGTGTGGATAGACAAGGCAATTCAATATGACCATTACAGTTTACCTCTGCTAAAAATACAGCCCTATAGCAGTATGATACATTATTATGTATTAGAAAATGTAATGTAATTCGAGGAGGGCAAATTAAGGTCACCTTTTAATACAAGGCTTCCCATATCAGAGAGTGGAAGTGTGCACATGTGTGTATAAATAGACATGTATTTATAGATAGAGAAATACATATTTAGAGGCAAATGGACATACTGGAAAGTCATGACTCGGATTGTTTTGGAAAGGATGAATTTAGAATCTATGTCTCTTAGAAAGGCTACAGTGCAGAGGTCTATACCTCTGTTATTAAGATGTTTATAATTCCAATCGCATTTCTAAAAATAAAATATCTAGTGTAGTTCAATTGGCCTTCACTTTGAGATTTTTCCCTATAGAGAATTCCTAAAGGCATAGTCAAGAACCATAAAGATTAGGTCAGAATAGTTATAATAAAATGGGAAACATTTACCTGAAAAGCTTCACATGAAGTTCAGAAGTATTGCTTTTTCAAAGAAATTGAATAAGAAGCTGAACAATGTGGAAAAATTCCACACCATGCTCCATAGTCATTCATAAGTGCAGAAAAACATTTGATATTTCAATATTCCTTTAGAGTTCCATGAGAATTCAGCAGAAAGGATCATCTTAAATAGCAGCCAGCAGTTGAATGAGAAGAACAGAACTTGGGTGAAGGCTATTTCACTGGCTGATAGTCTTACAACTACTCTTGGCACCAGCTTCATACTGCTGAGTGACACAGTCACTTTGCTTCTTTCAAAAGCATCTGGCACATAGTGATTTCAGGAGAATCAAAGGCTGCAGAGGTCTGCAGGGCCCACTGTGTCACAGCTACCAATGCTGAACTCTGTAAGTCTGCTGCTATAAGATAAAGTCTGTTTTGAAAGAAAGCAAACTTTACTGACATTTTTGTTAGAGCTGAGAGCAGCTCTTGAAAGGCAAAATTACACCATGTAATTATCCTGGCCCCAATCCTAAAAGTCTTTGCACCGCATCAGAAGTGCTTTACATGGTCCAGCTCAATCAAGAGTAGACACTACGGCTACATTTTTGTGCTGTCTTTCCAGGAAGTGCAATACAAAAAGCTCTACCTAAAAAGCAGAGCAGATTTTACTATTCACATTTGAGAGTGCCACATGATCTAGTATTTTCATGTAGACTGAAATTCAGCTAATGTCAAGTGGTTTCTTAGAGTTTTTTATGAGTATCTCCAAAACTCAGAACCCCTCATCATGCTCTGTCCCCACAACTCTCCACCATATTCAGATTTTAATAAGGACAGCACTTGAGCACTATGTGAACCTACTTAAAAGGAACACTTTCCTGAAAAAAAGAAGTCTAACCTTTCACTACTAATGCAATAATATACAGAGATTGAGGTGAAAACCTGTTTCTATGGTCAAGAACAAGGTCAATATTGGTAGTGTCAATGAAACTTGAACCACTGGTGAGCCCTGCTCACTCCCCTTCAGAGAGAGTAAGTATTAGGGTGGGCAAAAACAGGTGTTTGAGAAAATAGCATCCTATATTTCTCTCTACCAGGAACTCAATGATTATCCAGCTCTCATCACTGTAGACTCACTTTGCTGCTGGCATCTTTTCTTATACTTTTTGGGCAGACCCTCAATCCCACTCCCTCTTATGCACAGAGGAAACCAGCTGACACCAAAAGTAGGGTGTCAGCTTGAAATTCTGAAGTGCCTTTTCTAATGCAATGAAAATGCTCAAGCTGTAGGCATCCTTTTAAGTAATGGCTGATGATAACTCGAACTCAGAGCTTATAGTAATCATAAGCCTATTCTGCAAGAACAGGTTAACTAACTAATGTTTTGGAAAAAAAAAAAAAAAAGTAATATTTTTGGAAGAAAGACGAAATGATTGGGGTGTATAGTGCAGACTGTTCACAGATGCCTGAAAGAATTCTGAGCAAAGTGTTTCCAGCATAATCTTACATTTCAGGCAAAGCTTCGATCTCACAACAATTATTCCCCCCTCTCAAGGGGTAAAAAAAACCTTTAAGTGTTAAGGCACCAGGCCACATTTTTGTACTCGCTTCCCTGTAGGGGACAATAATTGGAGTTTGGCAGAATTCATGTAGGTAAATGATAAGCGGTGTCAGTATTTTCCTGTTTCTTTCTACAAAGCAATTGTCACGATAAATGATCAAGGGCACAGCAGAAAAATTAAGTCAAATCCACCACTATGTACAACTGATGGGCTTTTGCTACCTTTTGTCACCAGTACCATCTCCCATCTCTGGCTCTGCCTATGGATTTTCTCCCCCACCCCCTTTTCTTTTTTCCTGGTCCTCAATTTGCTATCCTATTCCTCTTCTCCAGCCTTTCAGCTTTTTGTTTATTACCCAACTTAATTTCTTTCTCCTGCTATTCTCTCTTACCCCCGCAAAGTCACGTTTCCCACAACCAAATGCTGCCCTCCAGCAGTCCAAATGGGGTTGAAATTGTTGTCTGTACAGTTCAGAATTTGTGAAGAAGGTCAGAATGTGGAGATTTCACACCATTTCTTTAAAAAGGTAATATATGTTGAGTGATCCAGAAAAGACTGCCAAGTAAAACCTATTTTAACATTGCATGCAGTCTTTTTAGGTCTTCCTTCATCAACAGTATTTCTCATCAAGATGATTAATAAAAGTAGAAGAGAAGAAAGTCAACTGGGCTGAATCTTATACTACTGGAACTGAGTTAAAGACAGCTGTGACAAGAAGATCAGAATGGGCAGTAGTGCAAGGAGTCAGCAGCACCATGGAAAGCAAGGATCTGAATCTGTTGAGAAATTAGGCTCTCAATTGTGATGAGAAATGACCACAGAAAAATGACTGGCAAAACAGCTTAGAGAAATAGTCTTCCAAATAAATTTTCCTTCTTTGTAGATACTATACCTATCCTTTCTAGGAAGTTGTCTAATATGAATTGCTGCTAAATGTTTGCAAACTGCTGAACACAAGAATATGAAAGAACATTCATTCATCAATGGTACTCTGTAGAAGACCTTAGAGTGTACTGTGTGGAGTGATGTTTCTGTTAGGTTATACAGGAGTACTAACTGAGCACAGCAAAATTATATGGAAGTCCAAATGCAGTGACTTACCACCCTTCCAAGTTGGACATTGGGAGAAAAATAGCTTTTTCATACTAGATTTTCAAGCTTCGGGGCACAAACTTTACAGATTAGATCCCCGTTCTTTTATTTGTACTAAAGCTAAACATGTAGCCCTTGAACAAATTCAACCTTATTCAGACAAAGCTTGTAATAAGGACATCAGAGTTTTGTCCAAATAAGGAAATTTGGGATCAGGCCCTCTTGAATTAGAAATCAAGATGAAACAGACTGCAGAGAAAGCATATGATTCTTATAGGTATTCTGCTAATATTAAACATCCTGCAAGTATATTTTGAAATCTGTCTGATAATCTCCTAAAGCTGTAGCCAGAGGTTCCACGCTATTCAAGCCATTCAGCCTGTAATACACATAATGCCTCTCTTTTCTTTTCAGACAGAAATGAATTTGCATTTATTCACCCGCAACTTTGAAAGATGCCAAAACCACAACACCTTCTGCAATCATTTTTTCCCAATGTCATATCTAAGCATATACAAAAACTTCTGTGTTGCATGGTCAAAAACTAAACCAAGACCCACATCCAGTTTTCTGGGCTTTGGGATGTATGAAACCAGTCACCCTGAAACCTGGCACTCTCCATAGCCTAGCTGTGAGCTTTTCATCTCAGTACCATTTCTTCTCTCCCCCTTTGCCCTCCAACACCAAGCAACCCACAGGAACCTGCGAGGCTGGAGAGGCATTTTCTGTTCACCCATCCCTCTGCCACAGGGATCGTATAGCCCTTCCTTACCTAAAACCCCTGATGAGAGGCACTGGCCTGGCAACTCTGCTTGGCGCTGCTGTTGGATGTCCCAGTGCAGCCCCTCAGCTCCACCACTTCAGGCAGGAACAGAGTACCCCACGGGCTGAGCCAAATGCCACAGCCCAGGGCTTGGGCATAATCGCCCTGGCACTATTAGAGAGGTAATTTGTGGAAGGTGTGATCACCAAAATAAATGGGCCAATCACTTCAAAACTGCTATGTCATCTCTAATTTTGAGAAAGGAAAGACAGCACTTTGTTCAACAAAAAGGTGGCATTTTAAATTTTTTTTTTTCATTGTGACACTTGCTCCTCATCAAAGATCCCCCTCCTCCCTTCTACTCTCTAGCTATGGAGCTTACCAGATTATTATTCACTTAATCTAATGCCCTGCTGTACAAAATCACTCTTGAATTCTTCAGTATAATTAAATTAATACACAGATGGGAATGACCTCCTCCAGCTCTTTCACTTCTCATCATATCTCCAGTAATAACTGCCAATTTTCCTTTTCTCTGCAATTAGCCTACTGGATCTGCACGTGTGTGATGAGGGAACACAAGACCTGAGGAGACGTCCCAGGTGGTGGAGGCCATCTGCCTCCTGCACCATGCAGAGGTATCACATGCAGTTCCCCTGATGAACTACATCAGCTTCCCATCTTCTCCCTGCAATTACCCATTTCAAAGCTTTCTAAACTTCATTGCTATGATGGTTCAAAGCCTCCAAGTTCTCAGCCAAAATATGTTCATAATCAGCTTAAACCCATTAGATCTCATTCCAGCTGCATGCTTTGGCTTAAATATGGTTTTTGTTCACGTCTCTCTGATGGGCCAGTATTCATATTCATTCGGTCTGGTTTTTACTAGTTTGAAACATACCATACTGTTTTATCTCAGTTTGTAGGGCTATCTCTATTCATGTGATATATCTCCACTTGAACACAGATGAGGTTGAATTCACCTTTTTTTCTACTGAATTTTGTAAAGTTTTATATCTGAGGTCTAACCAGAGCCTTGCACAGTGCTTCTAGTATCAATATTGTTAAAGGTCACTTTTCACTTTTTTTTTAAAGTGTCATCAGATTGGTGATGCATATTCATTACCTCTGTATACACTGCTTCAGTTGATAGGGAAATATTTCCATTTCTAGTACATGGCATATTGCTTTCTTCTTTTCCAAAACATAAAAAGGAGCAAATTGCTTTTGATTTTGAGAAAAAGAGCTGCATGGACTTTCCTGCCATGTCACAGAGTGAGCATACTGGAGCTTACCAATTCTTAGGACAATGAGAGGAAATTAATACATGTGGCAAGCAAGCCACTGAAATACTAATGTAACAACTTGAACTATATTCCTAGGGAAAGTTCAATGGGAGAGGATAAAAATGTCATCATAACTTAGCAACTAACTTCAATAAAAAGTCTGCTAATAATATCAATTTGAAAGTTCATAAAAATTTGACAGAAAAATGAGAGATATAAAGGTCATCTGTTTTACTCAGCAAAGTCCTGCCTTGATCAGCTTCAGCAGACATTATGAATTTTCTGAATGCCGACATAAAAAACAGAAAAGAAACCAAGACGTACACCCTGAAAACAACTTCACAGTAAAAAGTCGTATTGTTGTCTTTAAACAGGGATTTCTGGGAATGTGCTACAGCACCATCGGACAGATCCAGGGTATTTAAGTGAGCTGTTTCTCACCTTTGATTTGGAGGGTAGATACCAAATTAACCCACAAAGCGCTTCAGACTCTGGACTAGGTGTTTGTGGCTTGTGTGAGATTGCTAAAAATACAGCTCTTTTAAGGCAAAGTACCAATGCTTTTCTTTGTATTTCCTGTCTGCTCTGGAAGGAACAAGTCAGATTGAAAGGTAATGCTTCTTACACCTCTCATACAAAAAAAAGTACACTTCTCTGTAGCCAGGTATCTATTGTTTGTTTCTCACCACAAACTGTATATTCCATTCATCCTCTAGTAATTCAGTGGGAAAAATCCCCAACAAAAAAATAACCCACTGAATTTTTTGAAGTGTATTAGAAAACAAGTATAGTGCTGACCATCACCTGTAATCGCTTGCACATGCTCTAAGTCTAGTCAAAACACCTGTAATTTAAAGCTGAATAGTTTGAGTTGTGGCTTGTTTTTTCTTTTTTTTTTCCATAAATAACCTTCAAACAAAAAGCATGGAACACAATAGTTCAACAACTTAAACAGCTGCCCAGTTTTTCTGCTAGAAAGAATAAAAATCCTGTCATGATAAAAGAAAGCTTTGAAAGCCAGGCTGTAACTGGCT
This sequence comes from Fulmarus glacialis, assembly GCF_000690835.1. Lineage (NCBI taxonomy): Eukaryota > Metazoa > Chordata > Aves > Procellariiformes > Procellariidae > Fulmarus > Fulmarus glacialis. The sequence goes on along the minus strand of NW_009202712.1, from coordinate 26,755 downwards.
TCCAGCTTTGGGCATGATAACAAGAAAAACAGCATAACAGTGGAAAAAAACAAGATAGAGTTCATTGTCACACCCAGCTACATCATTCTGTGCAAGCTTGAAAGTAAAGATGCTATATATTTTAAATACACAAAATACCCACAGAGTTTTCCAGTTTTATTGTCTTTCTTGTAGTATTTTTCAGTTTAAAAAAATGAAAAAAGTAAAGAAGTAATTGCACAGTTCTGCTTCCTAGCCCTCCCATCCTGCTGACTACTTCTCGCCATTCGTCTTAGGTTATGTGTAATATTGCCATTACAATGACTTAGAAGGATGTACACATTCTGCCCTTGAAGTGAGTCAGATATATTTATTTATTGATTGATTTCTAAAATGCACTTATCTAACAAATTCTGAGAGAATGGTTAGAGAATAAAATATAAATAGATACTTGCGATCTCACACATCCCAGTATCACTTTGGCAATCACTTGAGTTAGTAGATGAATCTTGCTCTATGTTCCGAAGGTCAACAAATACAAGCTGGGATGATGGATAATACAGTGCAAGTTATGCAGCTGTAGACTGTCTTCAGATACAGCCTTCTTAGTACCTGACTGCTCAAGTTTTACCCAGTTTGAGGGTTGGCATTGGTTTCCAGTAAGAATTACCTATGGTTTTGAGTAAAGGTGGGTAGGGAAGAATATTATGTATGGGTCTGTTGCTGCTGTAGCTGCGGAAGCATGCATGAGCATGCTAGGTGTCTTATGCCTTAGTCAGTCATACAAACACAGGGAAAGGAAACCAGGGCTTGTAGGGGGACAGCATTCCTGAAAGATGTTCCATGATGCAGCAGGGCAGTGAGCAGGGGTGAAGAAACAAGAGACACTGAGATATGAGAAGGTGGATATAATTGACTGCAGCTGAACCTCTGGAAAAAAAAGTCATTCAACACCTTCCAGGCCTTTCTTCAGCATGGAACATTAATGTTTAGAGTTTTGTTTTTAATAGGAGAACTTATCTCATACTAACTCATACTTAGCTCATACTAACTTGACAACTGTTGCAAATCAGAAGTAAGGGCAACAGTCCAGGCTTGATGCATTCTCCATCTGGTTCAGCTGAATCTGGCCACTACATTGTGAAGGTTATCTAAGATTCAGGAGGCTTAAACAGTCATGATTTTGAAAACAGCTGGATGAGTTAAGATTTGAGAGTAGCCTTTACCTTGAGCTCCATTTGTTTTCATTAGTCTGTATTAGATGCTTTGCTGCAGATATACAGATTCTGACGGCTTCCCTCCCATGGTGTGATAAATGAGCCTCACAGCTTATAACTTAGCTGTTGAGCCCAGATGGCAGAATATCCACTGAAAAAAAAAAAAAAAAAAGAAGACAGCAAATCAGCAGCTCATGGAAAAAAAAGAGTGGAGGATAAACTGAGTCAAGACATCCCTAAAGCATGCTCCCCTTGGCTCATTCAGAGTCTGAAGCTGCCCTTCTATGGTGAAGGGTGCCTGCTAGCACTGCCTGCAGGAAACACAGTCCCATAGAAATGTTTCCTTCCATGTTCCCTGTAGTTTTTGAAGGTTCAAAGTGCATCCTGATGACAACACCGTGCACATAAAATGAATTCATATCACTATTTTTAGGATGTCATTAGGAACACATGCTTACTTACAAACGAGAGGCATAAAGTGTATTCATCACAAACTTTACAGAGTAAAAAAAAAAAAATCTTGGATTGGCACAGAAAATTTTGTCTATAAGCAAGACAGCACTGACTTCCATGGGATTAATAATTCATATATTTTATCTCATTCAGGGCATTTCAGAAAGTCCATTATACTATATTTTCTGTATAGTCAGTAAATTTTGTAGCTCTTAAAACCCGTGAAATGAAAAATAGGCTTGAAAAGCCATAACACTATCAATACATTAATATTTATGTAGCTCTTTTCATGACAAACATTCCGAAGTGCTCTCCAGTAAAAGAAAATGAAATAAAGCATGAACAGAATGCAGATGACTGTAAGTCAAAAGGTCACTGAAAAAGACAAATCAAATGAATCTGCTTGGCCGAGGAACTGACCAAGTTCACCCAGTTAACTCCTGGAAATCCTGTGGTCTTTTCTAAAGCTCTGGCTAGCGAATTTTAGGAATAATCTATCAAGAATCAGAAAAGAATCAAAACAATCATAACAAACGAGGGGGACAAGTTGAGGCCATTTCAGTACAGACAGATAAGAAGGTGTTCCAAATAAGTACTGAGCGTACAGAACACTTCTTTCCGCTGGCCATTTATATAACTGATATAGAATCATAGAATCATAGAATTGTTTAGGTTGGAAAAGACCTTTACAATTAACAAGTCCAACCATTAACCTAGTACTGCCAAGTCCATCACTAAACCACGTCCCTAAGCACCACATCTACACGTCTTTTAAATACCTCCAGGGATGGTGACTCAACCACTTCCCTGGGCAGCCTCTTCCAATGCTTGACAACCCTTTTGGTGAAGAAATTTTTCCTAATATCCAATCTAAACTGCCCCTGGCACAACTTGACACCATTTTGTCTTGTTTTATTGCTTGTTACTTGTGAGAAGAGACCGACATCCACCTTGCTACAACCTCCTTCCAGATAGTTGTAGAGACTGATAAGGTCTCCCCTGAGTCTCCTTTTCTCCAGGCTAAACAACTCCAGTTCCCTCAGCTATGTTTTTCTTTCTTTTTTTTTTTAATATGTTTGTGTGTGTGTGTGTGTGTATTTATCAGCTATATATTTTATATAGCTGATAAAAAAGCATTTATTGAAACGTGAAAAAAAAAATTAGGGTAAGTATTATTTTATTCACACACCACAGCAGCAAATCATTGATATAAATTATGTTAATTCCTTTACCATGATGCGGTCATTCATGAGTGAAAAATAAATGTGGAGGACAAATGCTCTCTAATGCATAACTACTGATTCTGTAATAGTAGCTTGTCTTCAGCTAATTTTCATCCTTATTTTTTTAAAAAGAATTGTATTTCATTGTAAAAGTATCCTTCAGATTTCATGAGTTTCTTCACTGCCTTATAAAGGTTATGATTAAAGAGAAGAAACAAAATCGGGACCATAAGTGAACACAAGAAAATTGATCGTGTTTCATTAGGTGAAATAAAAAGAATGAGCTGGTTTTCCTAGCTTGGCAATATTGCATGACGGAGGGTTAGGTGTGATACTGAATCTTCTCATTATATAAAAACTTCCAGAGTAGAATCTGGGGTTTCTGTGGCTACTGGCGGGTTGTAGATGACTTTTAGAAGCTAGTTACAGCAAAGATCATTAAAATGATTGGGTGTGTTATTTGTACTCATTAGACACCAAAGAAACCTCTGTTTTCTAATGGAATTAGTAGAGCAGCAAGAGAGAGAAAATCAGGTTAATGTTTATGGCTTTGTGTGCTTGTTTTTGGGAAAAAAAAAGAAAAAAAACCTATAAAGTTGTGTACTTGTATTCAGTTACTGGCAGCCATCATGTTTTCTGCTTTTAGTTGGAACATGAACATTCCATTTTTCTATAGGTATCTGATTTTCATATTCAACTCTTAGTAGTATAACTCCATTTTGTTTGAGTGGTTAGTAGATTTATTCAGTAAGTTCCCAAAATCCCACTGAAATTCACAGGGGAACAGGAGTCATTCACTTTAATTGAGAATATTTTAGTAGTTCTTTAGCTACACATGAGCTCACACTAGTTTTCAAGTCTGCATGCTGTGCCAATATTGACTTTATAGCTATCATAAGAACTAAAACTAAATGTAATCTCATTTGAACTACAAACTCATCTTTGACAGCAATAGTAATCCTTTTCCAGCCACCTGTGCCAATGTCTCTTTCCATCCTGTAGAGTTTTTTAAAGCACCCAGAAAGATACCCAGAATATAGGGTTTATCCCTAAGCATTTTAGAAACACTCTGATTTTGATAAAAGTAATAAGTATTTTCACTCAGTGTTATCAGGACATCTTGTTTTTACAAATAAGTTCCACAGATTATGTGGAATCTAAAGGACTATTTGGTATACTTGAATTTTAATATAGGTCCCAGCAGTGCTGTAGAACATATGCTGAATATTTGCTGTACTATACATTGTTTACTGAAGTAATCCTCAGATTTGATGGGATTCAAGAGACCAAGTGCTTTGGTTAACCAAGGTGACTCAGATAGGAACAACTAGAGACAGAACCTGCTTCTTTCTGTAAATACAAAATGTCATCTCTTTCAGAGGTCAGTAATTACAAAAAATTGTCTGTATACATGTAATACAAAAAGCAAGTAATGTTTTCTAAATGAATTTTAAATTCTATGTGTTCTTTGGGGTTCAAAAGCTCCATTTGAGGAGTTTTGCTTTTGTGCTCTGTTTAAGAAACACTATGAAAGCTAAAAAAAATAGAAATACTAATGAAAATAAGGTATCATCTCAGATCTGGATCCTGGTGAACAGTAGATATTGTGCTGTACACTGTGCAACAGCAACTACATAGGGGAACTGGTCCCATCAATAATACAGTCTCTGGGAGCAAGAGGAGAGCATGGAGAAAAATGAGGAAACTACCTTCTTTTAGCATCTCAGAAAGATCTGTATCCCTATTTGGCATCCTCGTTTTTTAGTCACAAGTTATGAGTATGCGACTTTTTTTTTTTTTTTTTTTGAAGTTAGGAATGAGAAGTATGAAAATTGCACCCACTAAAATTCAGAGAAAGACAAAATAAAAATCAGACTCAATTGGGACAAGATATTTGCCAAGCTTTAGACTCCTCAAGGCTTCTTCTCATATGAAATGCATCTACACCTGTGAAAACAGCTGCATCTTTAAGAAAGTTTTTCCCTATGGGTGCCAATTTTAAAAGTGCCTCAGTTTTTTAAAGGTAATATGTCTGAGAACAGGAGAAAAAGTGTGTGCAGTTTCTGACCCCCACAGTGGACTGAGTCAGTGACGTGACTTCTATTAACTGCCCCCAGCATCCACAGAATGAGGCAGGCACCTCAGTCCTACATGCTAAATGGGAAAATGCAACAGCTTAGCTAATATGAAAACTAAACATAAAAGTATGTCTATAATTCCACCAATTTTCCAAGCTCCAGGTACCTGCCAAAAGATTGCAAGTAACTCCTCCATCTGTTCAGGATCCAGAACTTCTATGATTTTTCGCTTGGAAGGGAGAATTTATTTCTTTTGAGTAATGATTGCTAGAGGAGATGCGGTTCTCACCTTTCAGGTAGTAATATCGGGGCCAGAGTGTGTATCCAGGCAATAGTTTTAATCTGAGGATAATGGAGATCAAACCAACATCCTTTTGAAAGAATCCCTTCTAGACCAGGTTGGAAGGAGGGTACAGAAGGTCTCCTCCAGTCTTGTGCACATTTTGTAGCAAAGAATGTAAAGTTAATTCAGTCAGAATGGAAGTACAAGGTGAAATGGCTGTGCAACCGGAGTTTAGAGCATTCTCTAGAAGAAAAGCAGTAAGGCTTAACCAATGTCTGCTCCTGAGGTGGTTTGTGGAGTTTCTTACTCAGTGATTGTCTAACTTAAAATGAAAAAATAGTCCTGGAGCAGGTACTGCAATTTAATGAAAATTTTACCTCAGGTCCTGAAACAGGAGCTACAATATACGGATAGTCTTTTATTTGTTCCTTATTTACCCAACTAGCTTACAATTTCTCTTCTGTAATGGGATTCTTAGAAGTGCTATTCCAGAAGACCAAAAGCAATATGGCAGAGTCTGAGAAGATCTACTTAGCACATGTTTTAATGCAAAGTCCATACTCTGAACCTTAGTCAGGCTAAATGAGAAAGTGAATTTAGGGGATGGGATGTTCCCACTTGGAAAACACCAGCACATATCATTCACCCAGCAAGCATTTCTTCAGAGTCCTTGAAGCCCCTCTGCTGTGCTGTCTTTCTGTAGGGACATTGATCTGCCAATTACTCTAGACCATGTATCTTATTGTATACTTAACAAGCATGTACTGTTTTTCAAAAGCAGACTCACATCCTCAAGGCCAAAATGGGTTACCTGCCATACTGTTTAGTCACATCCTCTAGCAGTGTGACCATCTTCAAAATGCACTGGTTAATAGAAACTGGTTAGTAGAAACAAGTGAAGATTGCCCACTTTGTGGTGAGAAATGCATTCAGGCATATTCAAACTGTATGCAAGTATTTAAAATTACAAGCGAATAGAAGAAGGGATCATTCATCTTACTCCTCAGCTTATCAAGGCTGAGCTATCTGATTAAGATAATTCTGTTAAGAATTGCAGGCTCCAGCTTTTCATGAAAGTTTTGTCATATTTGCTGTGGGAGCAGATTCATCCAGGAAGAAACTGAAGGGCTCCAAACTTGGCTCTGCAGAAATTAAAGGAAATAAAGCAAGATGGTATTTCTTTTGGTAAATAGTACTTCTGAGAAGTATTGAAAAAGTCTGCTTAATTTACCAGGAAACAAACTGGGAAGCCCCTTCCCTCTTTGATACCTGCATAGTTTTACAACATCATCTGGAATTTATCTTTTACTCATTAAAATTCTGAATATAATGAGAACATGAACAGCTTTTAATATTATATATATCAACTCCGTGTGGGAAATAAAAAAAAAAAGAGATACAACCTGTATAATGCACATAAAAATATCCAGGACATCCACCCAGTGTTCCAAGTGAAGGGGCATGAATTGCAGAATTATTATTAAAAGTCTGCATGGAGAGACTCGATAGAATAATCTAAGATTTAGTATCTAGAGACTCCCTGCTTACTAATTAGTAAGTTATACTTTAATGATTGCTCAGACCATACTCAGTGAGATACTGACCTATTTAATTTGGCTCTTCGTATGAAGCCTGAGCACACTTGCAAGCATTAGATAAGAACAGAGCCTGAGTTCTTTCTACTAGTCAGAGCCGTTCACTCCCGATTTCATGTCTGTATCCTACATTCCTCATTCCAAATCTGAATGTGTAAGGAAAGAATGTCTTCTGCTCCAATAGTATGAATGTCTGAATGTTAGAGGAAATAAGCTGGTGCAGAAGGTGTATGTTAATAGTGTTACCTGGACAGCTTTCACGTGGACAGATTTCCAGGAGATCAGACTATCTGATTTGATCATCTCCAGCTTTTAACTCTGTAAAACAGACATAAACAATTAATGTTGAAAGAATGGGCCTTTTAAGTTTCTCAGCTTGTGTTTCTCTGCTCTGAAGTAAATTTCCAAACTCCATTACGTTCAGTGGATGCTGGACTGGGACCTTAAAATTTAATTGTAATGGTTAAACAGCTGCTTCAAAGTGAACACTTACTTTCTTATCTGCTAAAAATTGTAAAGTTCTCTGTAAAGGAACAGAAATATGCTCCTTTTATGATTAGGCAGATTCATAAAGATTCTTATGAAATGAAGGTCTTTTTCAATGGGAAAAAGCAGAGAAGTCCACTCAGAAATGTATATATTTTAGATAAAGCCATTTAAAATAATTTTTAAACTAAACATTTTGTGCTGCCCTCCAGCTAACTGCTCTAGAGATGAAAGGCACCATTATAATCTAGTCCCCTTTGTCTTTGAATGTACAAGTTTCCACCCCCTTAAACCAAAACAAAGAATAGAAACAAAAACACAGGACTGTACAAATAACACATATTTTTCAACATGGTGCATCCTTTATACTGGGTTCCTTTTAAATTTTTTTCAAAACAGAAGGCCCACTTCTTGTACTACAAGTAGCTGTTGTGAAATAACATGAGTCCAGAGGTCCAGAGAAAACTTTTTCAAAAGTCCTTGAAAAAGCCTTTATAATTTCCCTTGACTATTGATCTACATCCTTCTACTGACTTAAGACTAATACATATTAGCAGAACATGAAAGAGATTTTTTAAAGTGCAGAATGTTTAATATAACCTTGAGTTTTATTGCACAAGACTTCTAATTCTGGGGCAAAACATGTTTTCATGTATAAGTGATCCCAAAGCTCCCCTATTTCCAATTGCCATATTTTCCTCAGACCCTTTAGTCATAAAAAATGCACGGGGAAAGTACACTTTCAAAAATCCCTGTGGCAGAATAAACTAGAACTGAACCTTCACGTGATTATTCCAGAGTGAGTCATTTAAACATGGGACTGCTTCATAAACTTCAGGGACTTCATTTGCATGTGAATATTGTTTCCTCTCACACAAACAGTTCATCCTTTTATGTTGCTTTTGCATGCATTTGCTCTCCAGAGAATTGACTTTTTTTTCCATGTTTCAGCCGGGTGTTTCTGCTGCCCCAGTCAAAAACACTTCTTGATGAATGAAACAGAGCAATGAGAATGTGTAGATTACCCCCAGTTCTTCCTCTCAAGCA
>NW_009202712.1:0-18309 GCF_000690835.1 Fulmarus glacialis | reverse complement strand
GGGGGGGGAGGAGGGAGGCAAGGGTAGAGATATCCATCAAACAATCTAAATTACCAAAAGTAGTTAAATGCAGTATTTCCTGAGTAAATCAGATCTCAAAGTACTCCTTGATCATTCAACCAAGGGTTATATTTTAGTTCCCATAAGTCATCCTGAGTCTGTGCTTACCAGCTCCAAATAAAACTCACAGTGTATGAGTCTGACCCTGTAGCCTCTACTTACACAAGTAAGTGCTATGAATTTCCCATAGAAGTCCCCAGAAAAGACAGAGTTTGTTGCAGGCACTGGGGTTTCAGCAGGGGATCCTATTTGCACAGGAGTGCTGCGTGTGTGGTAGAACAGTCTCATGTCCTGAAAAATCGGGGAGTGAGCAGGCGGCCTAGGATCATCCCATCAGAGGACAGTACACCTTTTTTTCCCCCTTCACCAAAGCTGAAATTACAGTATTCCATGAACTATAGACTTGTCGTAGAAACGCTATGCTTTCACATATCTCCACAACTCCAATGATATGCTAATTTTTGTTTTAATATCATAGCAGAACATAAAAATGCCTTCCCCCTTCTATCACACACTTATTTTACTGCAGTGGTACTGCCCGTGTTAGATTATAGTGGTATGGGATGCTGTGATGACACAATAATAAGGGGCATCATAGTACCGTGACTAAGTCACATACAAAAAAGAAATATGGAAAAGTTCGGTTGATTACCAAATAGTTCTCCTAACAGAGGACTGGAATATGGCTGCTGCATATCATAACTGAGATATAATGATTAAGTTATATGTAGGATGCAGGGAAAATAATGATCTCTGTCCCAAGTTATCCATTTATTGTTAATTGCTGACCTGCACATTTTTCATGAAACCCAAAGCTCACAATGTTTAGAGTAATACAGTAACATTGTCGATACCAGTATCTATAAAATAAGAACAACCTGGAAAAAGGCTTGTTCTCAGCTTCTAAATCAGCTGATAGCAAACAATAGTTTGGCATAATAACAAATTCTCTCAGATTCAGATTTCGAGAGGAAAATATAGCTAATGTCCTATGGAAAGTTCTCAGACTGTTCACAGCATATTTATTTTGGATACAAGATAAGAAGTTGTACAACTGTAAAAAGTATGATGAAGAACAACTATTAATTGTTACCAGTTGACAGGAAAAGCCATTTTCTTTCACTGCTTGTGACCTTTAACAAGCACCTAAACAACACTCAACAACCTGTGTTTGACTTAATGTTTTGCTAAAAAAGTGTTCGTTACACATGAGTGAAGACTAGGAAAAAAATACCTCTTTGATCTGTATAGGATGTGTTCATAATTAAATTGCCACTAAATCCCACCAAATGACAAGGATATAGTAAATTACCCTGACTTCTCTATCATTAGACTGCTTTCTATAACAATTTTACCTTGTCATTTCAGCTCGTATGGGCATTTTTCTTGATTGGAAGATATGGTTATGTGTGATATAATTGCTCTTCAGTGACATATGGAACATATATGTGTGTGACTGGACACGTAGAGGCATCAGGTTCAGTTCAAGCAGCAATGTTGCCTGAATAAATGCTAATACAATAGCATTTACAATGAGTGTATTCAACAGTCCTTTCTACCTGTCAAATCCAATATAATCAGTGCATTCTTTTTTTGGCAGAGTTAATGTTTACAGTATTATAGACTGACATTTACCTGACAACTTCTGTTTCTCTTCCAAATGAGTTTCTTTATTTTCTACTGACATTTCAACTATTGATTTGAAATTCTATCACAGTATTAAATGACTAATTGCTTCAAAATTTCCAGTAAACCTTAAGCTTCACTGAAAGGTATAGCCATGCTTTTTTTAAGCATAGTTTTTTTAAAAAAATATTGCTGGTTTTCCTAATTAAGCAGACAGGAATGGGCCCAGTAAAAGCCTGTCTTTCTATTGCAATATACTCCTAGTGCCAACCTTTCATTAAAAAAAAGAAAAAAAGATAATCCTGTATATAGTCCAAATTATCTGGGTTGGATTTTAATTGTGCTTCTTATTGCCTGGGGATTAAGAAATTTCAGACTAAGCCCTCAAGAGGTTGTGCACAGTTTCACAGCTTGAAAACTGCCATCCTGAGTGGTGCATAAATTCACTTCTATCAGCCAAATGTTTCCCACTTTCTGTAAAGGCTAATTTGGATTCTACAAACCTAAGGCCATTATGGGCATCAGTAAGGTTTAGGAGAAGTGATTCCTACTCATGCATACAGGACGAAAGTGAAATCTAGAGGATATTTTGGTCTGAACAGTGAGCAATGAGGGACAAGAGGTAAGGCTATATACCCATGGCATTCATTGTAGATAACAGTGAGGGTCATCTGAGTAGTTCTTAAGGTTGTATACCCATGGCATTCATTGCAGATAACAGTGAGGGTCATTTGAGCAGTTCTTAAAGTTAGCACTTTTGATGGCTTGTGTTGTGATTTTTGGCATTTTAAATGCCAGATCCCAAGTCACAGGGACTTAGTTCAGATTAGGTACTTTTCTGTCAACATTGCTAGGTGGAATTCTGACATGAAAGACAATGATTTATCTTTGTGCCTTTCTCAGTACCTTGGTATACATCTGAAAGGAAAGAGAAGGCCATGGTGCAAAAGTTGGGCAGTAACAAGGCAGATGTCATCTTTTCCAAATCAAATGCCTTCAAGTAGAGAGAGACAATTTCAGAAATAGAGCTGTTTCTTCCAGAATCAGACAGCTGGGAAGTCTTGCAGTTTTCGGATAGTTTGGCATTAAAAATTGATGTCCTAAAGGCTCTTAGTAACACTGTATTTGTGGGAGAAGCAGACGAATGTCCATGATAAATCAAATAAATGGTCCAACCAGTCAGAAGCAGCTCAACTTTCTGCTTTCTAGACAGGTTATTTGTACAGCAAGCAGTACAGGAATCTTCCTTCACTCACACAGGTCAAAGAAATCCAACCATTTCTATACTTGCTCATTAATCACGACCTATCTATTATTTGATTTGCTCCACGTTGTAGCTCTGGCTGATTGAGGACAGAGCAGGCAAAGCGTGTGAGAAGATGAGAAACCAGAGCTGCCGGAGCAGCACCAGCACACTTTTCAGCTTGGCTAACATAGCACCTGCTGTACCACTGGCATTTCAGTGGTGAAGGTAAACGAGCACCCTAGCTGTGAGGGTGAGTTGACTTTTGTTTGCATGCCCTGGGTGTGACTTACACAAACATGAACTGCAGTAATATACTAGCATGGTTACCCTTAACTCTAAATACTCCCACACAACAGTTGAGGTCCCAGTTTGCTGCAGTTTGGAGAACAGTATTTGACTATGAATCGTCTTCTTTCTCCCCCTTTCATTAGTGTCAGTCTGTAGATTTCAAAGTGTATTTCAGTTACAAAAGAGTTTGCAGACCTGTTACTGGAGATAACATGCCCATTCCTAAAAGCATGATATTATCTTTCCAGTTAATATGACTGCAATTTTCTTACATTTTTAATAGTTTTATGACACCAAATGTAAGATGCTTCATTCTCCTTTGCTAGTGCTTTCTCTCCCTTGGCCCATTCAGGACTTGAAGTTTTAAGTTTTCATTTCTGCTGTTTATGATCTTAATGTTATTAGGAAATGAAGACTTTTTTCAAAACCGGCATACGGGCAGAGAATCCAGGCAATTGACATGTTGACAATAAATGCAGAATATGATTGCAAATACGAAAAATCATATTAATTCCCTTCCATATTGGTAGTCAGGAACTGTTCTTCCTATTCTGGAGAGAATGACATTTACCTGAATTTAATACCCTATCTCTTTTTCCCTAAGTGCACTGCAGCTAGAATTGCCCAAAGAGAAAAGAACAAGTAATTGAGAAAAATGCATACAGACACATATATCCATGTTTTAATTGAACCTAAAAAACAATCTTGCTTTGCAGTTCATTTTCTGATTTTTTTCACATCAGGGTATAAAGCATAAATTTGTGCTGCATCTGCAATAACAGCTTATACATACCAGTTCTTTTAACCCATTCATGTTTAAATCATTACATTACATATTACCTGTTTTTATGTCTGCCCCTCTAACACTCCTAACTTTCTATTTGTTCAAGCTTTTGTTTTTCTAAGGACCAGCACTCAAGTGGGACAGACTATAGCAGCTCCCTCGCACTGCCCTGTTCTGTATTCTTCCTCCATGAGACGGTATTAAAAGAAGAGTGAGACATGACACCATAAAGATGGGGAATATGTCCCTGTAGCAGTTAGACACAAAAGGATGCTCTGAGACAACATCAGAGAGAGCATCCTGCTATGCCTCAGTTCTGGAGGACATAGGTAATGTTTCACCCTTATCTATATACTACGTGCTGTTTACACTTTTCTGTCACTGTTTTGCTATTCATTAGTGCACCTTCTCAATGGAATATTGACAGTGCTTTTGAATGAATCTCCACAATATTTTTAATGCAAGGGTAAACATTTAACTTCTGAAGGAAGAAAAGAAACAAATGCTGACTTGAAATATAGTCCAAATGAGAATAATTTTTTCATTAAAAATTTTAATTTGCCAACTGAAAAATAAATGACCGTTGTAGAAAAGACACATGAAGAGTGGGCCTTGCACAAATATCCCCTCAAAGACCATGGTCAGTGATCAATCACTGAAGAATGGATGCCCTTCCTCATTGACAACTGCTAATATTTGTTTTATTACTGCTGTTAGGAAAATGGAGTTAGGGAGAAATACTTATGCTGTATTTCAATTGGTGCAATCAATTTCATGTCTTTCTCCAACAATGTCTGATGTATGATCTTTCAAAGGAAGGAAATATCCTTTCTTTAATTGTTGCATGTATTGTTCTAATAGTGTTTCATGAATGGTCACTAGGAGAAATCTTATGCCATATCAAGATTTTACATGTTTTTTTTTTAATCCTTATTATTAGTATTATTACATGTGACACAATTTTAAAATCCTTTCTATCTACATGCCCTCATGGCCTTCTGAGATGGTGACTTCAGTTGCTTAAACATGTGTACACATTACCTTGTGGTGAACGTAAACATAAGAATAGCCTTATTAAAGAAGGATTGTTCAATCTAGTCCAATTTAGTCCACCTAGTCTATCTAGTCCAATATCCTGTCCCCACTGGTGATATTTGCCCTGTTTCTGATATGTTAATTTCATGATATAATCTCCTTATTTTTGAAGAGCATAGACAACAGAAAATGGTTTTATTGCTGTGGGCTTTTTTTTAGAAAAACAATGCTTCTGATGAACATTTGATCACTGAGCTTATTGACTGATAAATAATAGAGTTTCAGGAAATATCTTTATTTTAATTCTGTAATTATAGAAGTTGAGAACAAGTTCAATTTAAAATAATTTTAAATATCTGTTTCAGTTTAGTTTTATAAGAGTGTTTTTCTTTGAATTCCACTCCCCTTTTTTAGACCAGGAAAAACATTAGTCTGAAACACCAAGTTTCAGTCCAAAGGAACAATTTTAGAACAGACATATAAAAACCCAGAAAGAAATACTTACAATGGAAATTCTGACAGAACAAGAAGTACATTGAGTCACAGAAGCAAACACTATAACACCTGGAGTTTCATAAAAATGAATTATAAGGTCAAAACTGAACTGAAGGTAACTAGCCGGTGCATATATTGTCACGAGACAGCAATAATACCTGCCTCACAGCTGCTGACAAAGCGTCCTCTGAAGTTATTAAACCAGACGAGTGCAGTGCGAGTTCTGCTGAATATGGACCGCAGGCCTTGACCTTTAGTCTGTCACACAGGAGGAGACACCCCTTGTCCCAAATCACCAAGTCTCGGACAACAGAATTCCTTATATCTGTACATATGCACGAGCCTCTCAGTCAGAATCAACTGCGTGGTTTGCCTGGTGCAGCATCTTTCAGTCTGCTCAGGAAAATGTTGATATAGGTATTTTCAACATAATTTGGATATCTTTTTTTCCTGGTACCCTGAAACCTTTACACCAAATATCCTTTACACCAAATACATGTCAGGATAATTGGCATTATTATAAACAAACATCCAAAATAAATTCTTACAAATTGAAGTAAATATGAAATGTTCATCTTAAAGAACTATGCAGGAAACACCAGTATGGCTTGTGAATACTTACTTTCTATCTTTATAATCATGCATATCATCAAGATCTATAAAATTCCCAGAACAGAAATTTTATCCTAAAAGGTTAATATGTTTGCAATTAGTGAGATATAAATTAAGAACTTCTCTATAAAGTCATTATTATGATTCATTCTTTTAATCAGCTGGTGCAAATTGTGTTCAGAACCTTTGAATTTTTTTTTTAATGGAAAATTGAGAAAGACATTTATTATCTCCATTTCTATCCTTCAGTTTCGAAGTGTGATTTTGAATTACAGACCCCCATGTAATGCAGTGCAACAGATTTCAATGCCTTCAAATACATTAACTCAGAACATGGACCAGAGATTTCTCATGTAGAAATTTAGCACCATAACACTTCTCCCTAAGCTGAAAAAGATTTGAATGTAAAAATGTTAAATTTCTGCAGGCAATGCAAAGTTCTTAGTAATGAACGTATGCAGGGTCATTCAGCTGAGCTTTGTGTTCCCTAAGCTCTTCAACTTTGGGGATGAACCTCCTTTAAATTTCATCTCAGGGAAGAGTGACTTCATAATCAATGGCAAATTCACCACTGCTGACCAAATATTATCTTAATGATCTATTCTAAAGCAGATATGCTTAAATACTTCCAGCAAATCTAACACAAATTGCAGTGAATCCCCAAAAAGATAACAAGGCATAGACATTTGCAAATTGTTGTATAATTTTAGTAGCCGTTTGCTTTTTAATTAGGAATTAGTGCCAATAAACAGCATAGGTCTTTACAAGTAAACTGTTGCAATACCTTATACTCTGGTTCCCAGATGTAATCCTGAACGTTGTATTAGTGATAAAAGCAGCAAGAGGAGACAGTGCCAGGCCTCTTTATTCAATTATATTTGTTGGTGGGAGATTATTTGTTTTAGCTTTTGTCTTAACTTTCATATTAATTAGATTGATTAGGGCATGAGTCACAACATCCAAAATTGGAATCAGATCCAGATTTTTAAAGGATTGCACATAAGTCTTCAGATCTGGGAAATATTTTCTGGATGCTGCAGCAATAATGGTCAGATGAAGTTCAAATATACTTTCTTCTCAGTTGCGGTTTGAGGTTCAGGACTGTAGATCTAGTTTTTATCAGAACTGTTTCAATATTTATGTTTTTCACTTCCAAAGTAGCCTATATCTTAATGTCTGAACCTGTGCTTTTCTTTTTGAGAAAAAAGTTGAAATGATACTGGATCTCATTAATTCAAAGTTAGTCACAGTCAGCAAGGAAGAACACAATGCATCCTTCTTACATATATGGTTACTCTGCTGCGTACAGTATGTGTAGAGTGAAGATAATTGTCAGTATGCCAAACTCTTCTTAGCATGACATATTTTCATGAATATGCCACATGGCTCTCAAATTTGCTTTCAGACTCCAGCCTGTGAAATTTTCGTTCACTTCTATGCAATTTATATATAAAGGTCCATCTACATGGGGGATGATTTTCTAGTGTCAACTAATTTGTTTCACCCGGAAAACATGAGCTATACTTTTAAGTCAAGTGCTGTCACTGCTGAAAAGCAGAAGAGAAATCTCCATGGTCACCACAATCCATCAGCTTTCCCAAGGACTTTAAATAATTAGTTCTGACAAGTTTTTTGAAGTTTATGTAGGGCACATATACAGTTTGTATACTGCTATACAAGTTAAATTATCTTTTTTGTATTGCATTCTTAGAAATGACTGGCAAAGTACAGAATATATCATGCCTTCAGCAGGTCCTTCAGGAAATTACACTGGGCAGCAAGGTCCCATTTTCCTTGGTCACTGTCACAGGACTTTATTGCCATTTAATAGGAATGCTCTTATGATCTCACTAAGAAAATACTTCTGAATAAGCAGATGAGAACAAAATATTTGCCAGTGGATGTGAAGCTAGAGATAACTCGAATGAAATAAACACAGCTCTGGAAGACCTCCAGGGTCAAACTGGCAACCTGGCTCATGAGACCAAGCAGTTAGGAAAAGGAAGAATTTGTTTTAATACTTTGTTTAATTAATTTTGGCATTTTTGAATAACTGAGTTATTTTGGGACTAAATGATACTCCTGCTCAGGACTTCATCCTGTTAGTTTTTTTATTCCTATGCTGTAATAAGGAATGGCAAGACACTCATCTTGAGTCCTGCGTAGGTGAGAGCTCAAACTCCATAACTGAAGTTTTAGCCTGCTTACAGCATTAGTAAGATACACAAAAACACTTTCAGGAGCTCAAGAATGAATTAAACTGTCTATACAAACATAGCGTAATTTTTCAATCTAAGCTTAATAGCATCATGTGCTCTAGGCCGGTGATGATTAAATACTCCCCACTGAAGTCAAAGACTGGTGAATCATCAAAAGTCTCATCATCAGTCTCTTGCTCACCAGTCTTGCACCCCTTGCACCTGGTAGGGAAGAAGAGCTCACAAATTCCTTGCTGTTTGGCCCACATGCTGACTTGTCAGGGTGAAACTCCAGCCTGAAAGCTGCCAATATTTCATTCCAGGGATTTGCTTGTTTCACTTTAGAGTGAAACTTGCCAGGGAAAAAGATTGCTATGTCTGCAGTACAGAAAAGATATGATGGGAATGGAGCTCAGCTGTTTTAAATGTTTGTGTGTGCTAGGATGAGAAGGAGTTTGGTGAGAATTTCATTAAGCTTTCTTTAGACTTGAAAGCTTACCAGGTTTAAACATTCTCTCTTTAGCTGAGGCTTTCAAGGTTTTCAAAGCTTCATTAATTTTAATCACCCTCTATTGATCTGGTCACACTCCTGGCAAAATCAAACCTGTTAGTCAAACAGAAGTAAATTTTAGCCCTGGTTATGGTCCATTCAAATGTTAAATGGCACCATTAAATATCAGAGATACGGTTTTTAAGCATGCAGTATTGTATTCATGATGCTTAAAGACTTAAAAAGCAATCCTTCCACACCAAGTGCTTATCAACAGATAAATACTTAGCAAAGCTAATAGCTTTGAATTTTCTCACAGTGGTGAATGAAGAAAATAATGAGACAAATATTGACAGTAAGTAAACACTCTGTGATCTGCTTTTGAAGGTGGATATCCACCCATTACCCCCCCAAAAAAGAACAGATTTATCCTGGTTTTGTGTTGTGAAAGGATTGACAAAAATCAGAGGGCAGGAAGATTCTGAGAAGACATATGGCTGCTTGAGTGTAAGAGGTGGATGCTGGCCAGGTTATCCTGCAAAGGAACAAGGCCTGTTGGTGTTAGAGTTACACTTCTTGGTTATCTCTGTCTGTAGGTGGCATGATTTGATCCTGTCACAGAAGGAAAAATAAGCTTTGTTTCCTGCTTAGGTAACTCTATGCAATAAACACATTTTATGTTGAATTTTTAAACACCTAGTCATTGTTTAGTATGGATTCAAATGATTTGCAGGAAAATCATGTGAACATTAAACATATATATGTAAAAAAAAAAAATGGAATGTGTTTGTGAATGATTCAGTAACTAAAAAGTACATGAAAGTCCTAAAAAGTAGCAGCTCTTGTTACAAGGTAGAAATGTTGGAATATAATTAAAACTAATATGAACAACACATTTTTCATAATTTTTCATGTGTTTGCCAATGTATTATAATACAAATTTATGTATACGTTTTTAAGTCTTCATCATGCTCACAATAAGTGGATATTGACTCCTTCAGAGAAAGACATTAAGATTTATTGACCTTAAAGATAAATATTAGCTGAGGTGAAGCTAAGGTCAAGATTTCTCTTAGGAAACAATTAATTTTGATATTCAGTGAGACAAGAAATTATCATCTGTAATAATATATACATTAGAATGTATATATATGTATATTCTTTTATATATATATTAGAATGAACAACTTGGTTCATTACACAGATTGAAAATCAATTATGAACTTCATGTCTTAATCAGTTACAACTGGAAACTTTTCTTGTGCAACATATTTTCTTTTAACAATGTAATTGCAAAAACAAGACACACACTAGGAAAAGAGACCTGCTTACTGAGGGGTGAACAGTAGCCAGCCAAAATAGAAATCTGTACGTCAACAGGTTTTAGATTGGAATGTACTTTAGTAATGAAACTAAGGACATATAAATCATCTCGGAAAGGAATGAATAAGAAAAATCTCAATACTTTTCTACAATAGTGCATTTCAGTCATCCCTGAGTTAGGAATTTTCTTCTTTCCTCTATCTTTTAATATACTTAGTTTTACCATTAACTTTCTGGAACCTTTAATTCCATTGTTTCTTTAAAAAATATTGTCAAATAGATTTAGAGATTAAAAGTACTAGAATAAATGTTTCTAGGACTATCAATATGAATTGAATTATAAAATTTAATAATGTTGCAACAGAGATCCAACATTTAATTTGGCTTAAAAATTTAACTGCTTTCATTTAAGGTCAAGGAAGTATTGGGGTTGTGCAGTTAGAAGCTGAAGTACTGAGTCCTGCAACATTTTAATTTCTCAAACTGTTTTGGATCATATGATCAAATATTTTCCAAATATTTCTGGATTTAATAGTTGACTGAAAATGTATGTATTAAATTTTTATGTTATATTGATAAAGTCTGTAAAGTAGGTGTAGTGTTGCTGGTATCTCAATAGGTGATTTACATAAACAACACATTATAAATAATGAATACTATAATGTATTGCATATAACATTTGAAATTCACAGTTGCTGGGGTGTTAATTTTGTTATAGTTGCCTGCCTTGTATACAAATTCTATTTCCAATTTTTCATTCTTATAATATTTGCAATTTCAATGATCTACAGACCAAAGCTACTTCACTGAGGAAATTAATGAATAATTCTGAATAATTAATATATTAGAGAATTTTGTGATCTCTTTCTAAACAATGAACAATAGCACAGAAGGCTGTATTCTTTGAAAGAAGCTGAGCAAATAAAAAGTAAACATAATGTGTTCTTCAGGTTAGTAAAGCCTCTGAGATGAGCTAGAATTTTAAGGATGAAGGGTGTAATTTGGATTTCACATTACCATAATCTGAAATCAAGTGAAAATAACTATGGGCTATTTGAAGTGTAAATACGTGATAAAAAAGTAACAGGCATTTGAAGAAGATGGAATAAGCTTGACTCTAAAGTGATAGTTAACCTTCATAATGAGGAACAGTTTGGGCCCATACAGACAAAATGACGTAGGCTCATTGTGTCTTCATCTAAGATGCTTGCATGATTTCCCAAGAGGTCTTATTGTGCCATGTTCCCTCTCCTCCCCTTTTTTAAAAGTATAAATAACAACTTGTGATCATCAGAAGCAAGTGATATTTCTGATCAAAGATCTTGTGACAGGAATAAAACCATCACTCCAGACCTGAATGGAGCTGTGTATAATTTGTCCAGTGATCAAAACCCAGACACAACCTTTGTTAGTTTTATTAAAATTGCCAAATTATACTCCATTTTGAATTGAAAAATAGTTCTAAATGCAATCTTTAGCTCATAAGAAAATAATTTCAAGTATGAGCATCTAATCCATTTTTGTAGGTAATCAGAAACCTTGTTTGCAGTAAGTGGATAATTTTTTGTTCACAGATAATTCGCCAGAACAGCTATGTCACCACTTGAAAGTATTAACTGACAAGGTTCCATTATTACATTATATGCAATATATTCAATTCCATAAATTCATTAAAAGTGGCCTGAAGAACAAAGAAATTATATGCTTCTGTTAATTTTTTCACAGATATTGAAAAGAAAATTATACTTGCAAGCTATACCTGTCAGATTATTTAATTATTTTATTCATCTCTGGGATACTGAAATGAAAACTTTGACTGATATTACATTATACATGCTAAAAAGCTGTATGCACACAAAAAAATTATTCATATTAGTTAATCAGAACTACATATGTTTAAACATTTTTTTTTTCAAAGAATTGCTTAATCATAAGTGTTCTAATCATTAGCTGAATAATTGTTATGAAAATCTTTGAAGGCATGAAGTGTACTGACCAACTGAATTTCTTCAGGGACAGAAGTTAGCAGGACTCATTTAAAATGTGTTTGCAGAATTTTGTCTTTCCTTGAATTCCCCAGAGATCATTAAATTAAAGGAAATCCTCTCATTCCTCCTGATCTTGAAATTCAAGATTTGTTAGATGTGTCATTTAAGGTCTGCTTTTAGATTAGAGCTGGGAATCAATGATTGGGCAGTTCTTCCTACAAATCCATCAAAACCGCTTATTAGCCAAAATTCATAACTAGCCCACCACATGAAGCCTAATTAATATGAAAGACATATCAGCATTATTCAACATCACCTCCAAGTTCTCTTACATCCTTTGTTTCTCTATCAACACTGCACTATAAGAACAGCATACTTTCTAAATACAAAATTCAATTTAAAAATTTAAAAAGTTTCCAGAATTAGAACTTTTGAAATCATAGAATCATAGAATCATTTAGGTTGGAAAAGACCTTTAAGATCATCGAGTCCAACCGTTAACCTAACACTCCCAAGTCCACCACTGAACCATGTCCCTCAGTGCCACGTCTACACGTCTTTTAAACACCTCCAGGGACGGTGACTCAGCCACTTCCCTGGGCAGCCTCTTCCAATGATTTCTTCACTTTTGGTGAAGAATTTTTTCCTAATAACCAATCTAAATCTCCCCTGGTGCAACTTGAGGCCATTTCCTCTCATCCTCTCATTTGTTACTTGGGAAAAGAGACCGACACCCACCTTGCTACAACCTCCTTTCAAGTAGTTGTAGGAGGTGATAAGGTCTCCCCTGAGTCTTCTTTTCTCCCGGCTAAACAACCCCAGTTCCCTCAGCTGCCTCTAGACCCTTCACCAGCTTCGTTGCCCTTCTTTAGACATGTTCCAGCACCGCAATATCTTTCTTGTATTGATGGGCCCAAAACTGAACGCAGTATTCAATGTGTGGTCTCACCAGTGCTGAATACAAAGGGACAATCACTTCCCTACTCCTGCTGGCCACACTATTTCTGATATAAGCCAGGATGCTCTTGACCTTCTTGGCCACCTGGGCACACTGCCGGCTCATGCTGTCAACCAGCACCCCCAGGTCCTTTTCCACCAAGCAGCTGTCCAGCCACTCTTGCCCAAGCCTATAGCGATGTATACTACTACATTTTCTTTAGTCTTCAATGTTCCGACATCAACTTCAGTTTGAGTCACCTTTTACCTTCAACCTTGTCTTGTTTTCTGATTCTTACCTCGCAGATTTGAGTTTCCTCTTTTCCAGAATGAAACTCAGACTTTCAGCCCTAACCATATCTGTAACCGTTAATACATACTCTTTTCTGTTTCAACTTCAATTTACAATTTCTGTTCAGGCATTCTCTCTTTCCTTATTTTAAAGCAACCTTAAAATCATTCAAGGCTCCCTCCAGCATTTCATTAGTTCCCCTAATGACCACTTTAGTGACCTCCAGCTCCTTCATTTTCTCTTCCTATGGAACCAGAATTTTATCGTCTTCTCATCTGGTCAGCTGTCTTTAATCTCTGTGATAAAATTCTCTCAAAATCCAGTCCTGGCTCCCCTACACCTACTTTGTAATTCCTCCATTAACCTTTTCGTGTAACATTTCCTCTCATCACATATACCCACTATCCATGGTGATTCTGTAGGTATTTGTTTGCACTGTCATCTCTCCTGTTCAGCCCTTATCTCTACATAATGTCACCTGCAAGTACAGATTAAGTACTATCTTTTTTTGTCACTGAAAACTCATAGATCTTCCATTTCAGGTCCTTCTTCTAGTTATATTAAAATGTTGACGTATCTTCCTAACATTTTTGTGGATGTGTAGCAATCATCTCAAATACACCGCCCCTTTCTTTTTATACCCCACAGGTTTGGTAGGCACTTTCCCAGAATTTGAATAGCATCCTCCTTTTTCTTCACACCCTCCTCAAACTTTTTGCTATGATGGAAGTAAAAGTTTGCTGGGAGTTGAGAGGTTTACTGAATCACAACATAACCTGGAGGTCATCTAGTCCAGCCTCATGCTCAAAACCAGCCTTGAAGTTAGACCAGGCTGCTCAGTGTTTCATGACTTAGATGGGGAAGTCTTCCCCTCATGCCCAGTCGACACTGTCCTTATCTCACCTTAGGAGTGTTGACCCTTGTTCTGCCACACACATCTCTAACAAAAGTAACAAAAAAACTGAATGAAGAATATTTACCCATTCCTCTAGCTTGTTGAAGTTGCTCTGAATGGCATTTGTGTGCCAAGACTGCCTACATATAGCTCCAGATTTCCTTATTCTTTACATTGCTCTGTTTATAACTTTTGATCTAATGACCTGATGTTATTAACTCCTTCTTTTGTTTGTTCTGTGCTTGCATTTTACTGTGACAGTCTATTGCTTTTATAAGAATTTTAGTTACTATGACATTTAAGTAGTTACAGTATAATGTCATAGTGTATAATAACTATGATGTTATAAGTAGTACTAAGAACAAACTACTTGGGCATGTGAAAAATAGTCCTAAAAATCTGTCAGATATTGCCAGTTGTTACCAAAGGGGGTGCAGCCATGCTATGCCTATAGTGATGCAGTGTACCTATTGATTTTCCATGCGTTAAACTGAGATAAATCAGAATTAGGTGAACTTCCCAGAGAAAAGTTGCTCATTCAGTGACACTAAACCTTTTTAAGAATACCTGTTGCTTTTATTAAACTTCTTTGTTAGAAAAAATCAGAGAAATTAATGGAAAATTCAAAACTGTTTTATTGCTCAAATTACATTATTTTTTATTTTTTTTAATTTCCTTCAAATTTACTTTCTTATTGTAAATGTAAAATAAATCTTAATGAATTGTATAGACTGAATCAGAAAAAGTTTCATTTAGTTTTAAAATATTTTAAATTATTTGGTTTCCTTAACAAAAAGAAAAATCCGTTTCACCTGAAATTCTTTTCCTGCACCACTGATTTAACACAGCTATCTCAATGCAGTACCATTTCTGTCTTCTCTCCATTGCCTTCCATATTCACACTGCTATTTCAAATCCACAAAGCTCTCTAGTAAACTGAACTGAGGGGGTGAGGAGTTTGTGTTACCAAATTGCAGATTTATTCAACCAACTCTTAAATCAGTCAGTACTGTTGGAGTAAGGAAGGCCTGTGGTACAGAATTTTTTTCAAACTCTCTTTTGAAATGATCATTTTTGCTAGCATAGCAAGTACTGAAGTATTAATGGAAACAGCTGTGAGACACTGGTTTTCTGAACCGTGAAGGACAGATTCTATCTTCAAGGGTTCAAGAAAGAAAATATAAGATGAATTTATGCATAGATTCTCTGGGTGACAGAAATCAAAGGAAATGTTTCCTTATACACTGACAATTTACTGTGAGAAATAAGCACAAACAGAAAGCTGAGGGTAGATTCTGACACAACTAAAATGAAAAACATGACTCTCACGTGAATTTATTTTCTTGAATTCTTCTAAGTAGACAATACCTTTTCTATTTTTGTTTTATCAGTGGAGAGCAGTGGAGAGCAATAGCTGTTCTCTTTTCTGTATGCTTTTGGTTTTGATTACTATTGTGTGGATGAAAGACCTTACAATCTCAGGTTATTCCTTATTTCTATTTAACAGAGATAGGTATTGACAGTATCCCCCTACTATGTACTCTGTTAGATGGATTATATCTGCTTAATGATAGATAACAGAGCTTGTTCAAGCTCTGTAACCCTCCATTTTAGACAGCACTAAGAAGAGGATACCACCTCTTGTTGAATTGATTTTTTTATTCCTTCCATCCTATGCTCTGTTTGAACAATTTAAAATGTATAAAGCACTAGAATATGGTACTTCACAGAGATTTCTATAAATACTTCTAACAAGACAACATTCACTTAATGTAAATATTACTTTTTTGAAGGCTTCAACCCTCAGTGATGATTAATCATGACTAGCAGTTGGCATTTCTCCTCCCTAACACTGCCACAAGCAGTATTTATTTGGTCTAGCTTCTGGAGCAAAAATGTAAAGATGGGACCTTCTACATACAAAACACCAAATTTACTCAGTGATTTTAAAAGCATAAAAAATAGTAGAAATAAAAAAAGAAACAACATTCTTGTGCCTCTACTAGCCAGTTGTCAACACTTCACAGAATTTAAAGAGAATTATATTCTCACTGTCATTAAAACCCCGTCTGTTTATTCATCCTGTATGATTTATCTTTTCCCGTAGTGAAAAAACATTAGCTTTGTAACTGCCTAATACACAAAGCACATAAATCAACTAAAAAACCAGTGCCAAAAGGAGTAAGAGAACAATAAAGCTAGCACTTAACCAAAAGTTTTGTACAAGCTAGGTGTTTGTACTCCTGTGACGCTGTGTTTCATTCTTGCATTACAGAGCAAATCTGGGAAGAAACTTGCCATAGGAGTAAGATATATGCAGTTTCTGTTTTTTTTTTGGTGGAAAAAGTCAAAACTGAGGATAAACTTGAGGTGAGTAGATCAGGCTAGCAATATTGCAGCAAAGATCTCAGAAGAACAATGGGCTGCAATATACTAAATGCAATTTTCTAATTGTCATCCTTCATTTTCTCTCCCAAAATAAATGATCTGGTTTTATTGCTAGTATAAGGTATACATTTTAAATCATATTATTTTACTTTTTTACCCTACGGGGTTTAACTCACTTCAACCTGATGACTTCTTGCTATTTCCTTCCAGTTTTTGCTGTTGTGCCTATCACTTCTTCCATTTACCTGTGCTGACTATTCTCATAAGTGCTGCTCCTGAGCAAACTTCAACATTACTGCACAGCGGATGGCAGAATTAATTGTTACTGAGGCATAATTATTCCCTGTTCACCACGGTGAGGCAAAATATGCATAAGATGAGACTCATAAATGTGAAAAGTATTAGAGAGAGAATTCTTCCAGGATCATAAGAAACTCATATAGAAAGAAGTGCATGATATATGGAGGAACTAAAAATATTCAGCTGTAGAAGTAGTTGTGAGATCTTATGCATTTTTCCAGCATGTACTGAATTGCATCAAGGAACAGGTGCCTAAAAGCATTAAGGTTATAAAGGTTAAGAAGTTTCTGTGTCATGCCAATTTCCAAACATTATTGACATGATACAGTGGAGTGTTTTCAATCAGAAAAGGCAGAACTGTTAAAAAACTGTTACATAAATATAACATTTAATTTGCTAGCATTTAATCTGGGAAACTATTGAAATGTTCTGCTTAGACATTCTAATGTTGGTATTTGTACCTCATATTATATTTTAAATGATATGGCTGAAATAAAATGTTTTTTCCGTATGCTTATGAACACTGAGGCAGGGCCAAGGTTGGCAAAAGGGCTGGAAAAAACACCTTATTGCATTGGGAGAGGAAGTGGGCAGTTCATCTGGTGGCAGTCTGCAGATGCTACCTTAAAGCCATCCTGAATCCTGTTATTGTACAGTTCAAGACTGCTAAATGAAAGCTGCTTCTGTTCATCCTCGCAGCTATTGAAGACCGGAGGCATCCCACCACAAGCTCATGGGCCTCGTGCTCTGTCTCTGGCACTGATTTTTCACTTCCTTTCTTCATTGTTTTCCAGGGTCTGGCTTTTTTCATGATGCTAAAGCACCTACTGCTTGGTTCAGCACTCTGCAGGGCAGAAGTGTCCAGCCCAGATGCAGTGCTGTACACCTTCCTCCCCTATGTTAAGACACGCCAGCTGCCTTCAACCTTCCTGACGGGGAGGGTGCACAGGGCTGCTCCTAGTTCCTTTAGATTTCCCCATCACTTCCCAAAGGCACAGGAAGGGTTGAGGCTGTGCACAGCCCAATACACCCTGGCTCTGAGCAGCTAATCCTGGCAGTGCATTAGGACTACAAGGTGCAATATGGGGCAGGTTGCGGCTAGGGTCTTGCTCCCCTCCAGGCAGGACAGACCTAGCACCTATAGCACCTATCTTTATGCTAGATGCTGTGCAATTTATTTTATAGTCTAGAAGACTAATACTCATCTCCTCTTATTGCACGCGAAGGCATGAAGAACTGAGAAGTTAAATGGAGAAGTTTCCAGTATACAGACCCAATTTTTAAAACTCAATATGTAGCATGAATTCTGTCACAAATATTCATTTAAAATATACTTCTTAGAATCATAGAATC
>NW_009202711.1:8854-9258 GCF_000690835.1 Fulmarus glacialis | reverse complement strand
GCAGGTCGCCCCGTGCCGGGGCCCTCCTACTGCTGCCTCCTCTGCCCACCCCCACCCCGGCGAGGCATCACAGCTCCTAACGAAACGGAACTGCTGCCAGATGAAATATATTACTATTAAATACTTAATTCTTCTAGTGAGCGGAGAGCAGCCAGTATGAATACGATTATTAAAGAAAATTACTTTGGCTGATCAGATATTTCTGCATACTAATTTCTGACCCTTCTTTCCTCTCTGCTTGCTTCTCATCCCTTAGAGACCAGGACAGATAAAATTCCATCACAAATAGCTGATTACTGGGGCTTGCATTAAAATCAAATTTTTTTTCCTCTCGGCGCTAATGTCCTTGCCTAAAGTAGAGGCAGAAGCTGACAAAAAAAAAAAAAAAAAACCAAGGAGTGGGA
>NW_009202711.1:0-8698 GCF_000690835.1 Fulmarus glacialis | reverse complement strand
CTGAATATCCCTGAACTTTGAGGCTGCTGGTGTTATCATCTGGATCCAAACGTTGAAGTTGTCTCTAACCAGCCGGGCTGGCAGGTTTCGAGCGGCAGGCCCAGCAGGAGGGATGCCCGCAGCTCGCGGGCGGCGATGCTGCAGGGGCGGCGGGGGGTTCGGTCCCTGCCACCGGCTCCCATTGCCCCTGCCCCTGCCCTACTCCTGCTCCAGCCCTACTTGTGAGGTTGCTTCCCAGCCTGCTTCAGCCAAAGTTATCCGGTTGCTAGTGAAGAAGGTAGAGGCTGAACTGTGCTGATAGAAGCGGGTGGATTGAACGGGGCAGGCAATGGGACAAGCACAGCCTTGATACTCAATGCGGGGTTCAGACCCATGTGGCTTCACCCCCTTTCCCTGCTCTGCCATACAGCCATTTCGGCAGACGAACAGACGTAGGACCTATGCAAATATTCTCTCTCCCCATTGAGTCCAACCAACTTCCTTCAAGTTTCTGCATCTGCCACCCATCACCCAGGCCACGGTCAACCTGTCACAGCACAAGGATGCCACTAAAAATAATTCACTCCTGTCTCATCCCTTCCCCACCATCATCACCACCACCTCCCCCCGCTAACGTACCCAACCTGGAAGCCTCCAATTTACCTGCTTTTAAATAAAGACACTTGTAAAGGTGTCACAGTGCTGAAGCCCTAATTACAGCCTGAGCATGTTAATTCCCGGCTCCGGCTCTGCAAGCGCTTGTCGCAATGGGGGATCCTGTCTGCCCTCGTCCTCTCCCCCTGCCTCTAGTGCATGTGGGAGTGGGAAGGGATCGGGTGCCTGCGCGAGCGAGGGTGATGGGGGGATTCAAAGCTCAACTTTGCAACCTCCAGAGCTTGCTGGAAAGAAGTTCCTTTGGGAGGTGAAGCCCATGATGTTTGAGTTCCATGTCTGACCCTGCTGGACTCACTACCGGGGACATGCCCCCACGCTGGGGAAGGCAAAAGGGAAAATCCCTTTGCAGAGGTGGTGTGTCCTTTGCTTCCCAGCTGCCCTAACGCAAGGCTTGGGGCCGTGCCCGGCGGCCCTGGCTTTGGGCACCATCTGGGAGCCCCCGGTCTGCCACGCACAGCAGGCCAGCGCTGTGGCGGCCCAGGGATGTGTGTGCACAAGGACGAGGAATGTTTGTTTTTCCTTATTGACTTTCTCCGAATAAACGCAGGGCAGGCAGAAAGGGGCTCCGATGGCAGCTGTTTACCAAGTGTTTGTGATAAAAAGCCTTCTCCATAGGAACAGGTGGCAATGGGACTGTCCCCAGGAAGCGCTGAGAGGGGCCTCTGCAGCCTGCCGCAGCTAGGTATTCAGTGTAAAGGAGAAAACATATTTTATACATGGCTCTCGGTGCAGCCAGGCACGGGGTTAAAGCTCGGTGGTGCAGCTGAGTCAGGTACATGGGCTGAATATTGCTGGGGACAAATGATGGCTCAGAGGAGCTGTGTCCAGAAAGAGGGAGCCCTGCTTGGACACAGCCTCGTGCATTGGGGGGCTTCTCCCCTTTTGCACGTTTTCCCCCTCTAATCTCACACAAGTGTGATGAGCTTTCCTCTAAGGGACTTTCCCCTGGGTGAAGGGATCAGTCCCAAAGCACAAATTCATATTTACTTCAGCCTGAAGGAAGAGGAAAGGAGTGGCCCTGGGGTTACTGCTGGGGTTTTGTGCGATATCACAGCGGCAGAGTTTGCTCCTCGTCCCTGGGGCAACACGCTCCAAGCTGGGACTCTGCACACGTGGGAAGCGATGGCCCTTGCTCCACTCCCGAACACATCCCAGCTGCACCCTGCCCTGGAAAACAGGGACGGGTAGCTTACAAACGCAGCTTTCCTTTCCCACCCCTCCTCGCCCCTGGCCACGGTGCGTGCCGGCTCCCCTCTGCCGCAGCAGGGCACCCAGCGCGTGACCTGGCTCTCTGGGATTTGTGCAGTCCCGTGAGCAGGAACATTGGGTTGAGAGAGTTCAGCGGCGGGTGGTTTCATGTTGCATTAATGCGGCCGGTTTTGCGAGGCAGGATTTGGACTTTGGCGGGGCAGGCAGAGGGCTCGCGCTTTGCTGCTAACCGAAGGCTGATTTTACAGGGAGCAAGGTGCTGCGACAGGGTACCAGCACACGAATCCTAACAGCTCAGCTGGCCAACAGCGCAAGAGGTTGGGGAAAGCTGATCCAGACAGCGCTGTTGCAAAATTAGCCCTGCCACTAACAACCCAGCAGGATTGCTTTTTCCTTCCTTGGATGCAGACACATCCATCCTCCTCCAAGGATCCTGCCCAGCACGGGCAAGCAGAGGCTGGCAGGAGCATCGCGCCACATCGGCAAGCCCCAGGCCCCAGCTCAGCACTGGCCAGACCTAAAAATCACTTAGCAGCAACATGCTGGCTAATCTTCTCATCACAGAAGCTTCATCTTGATCTACAACAATTACAGATGTACCTAACTCCCGACAGATGAGATTTAGGATGCCTGACGGTGTTGCTATTATTTACAGATGCTGACAGGTTTGGGTATCCATGTGTTGATTCAGTTTCTTTCTCCATCTTGCTGAACATTCATCCTCAAAAACTCCTGAGCATGTAAAAAAGTACTGCCTTTTATTGCTGTTGTGATAGGAGATACAGAGAGAGCTGGGTTTTCACAGCTTCTGCCTCTAAACCAGTCAATATTTTATCTATTATTTCCTCTATTAGCTACTATACATAGGAATGACATTGTACCACCAGCCCTACACTTGTTTTGGTGAGTTAGCAGCAAAGAGGGATGGTGGAAGAATCATGAAGGGGTGGGCAGGAGACTGGGGAAAGGGATAGGAGAAAAAAAAGCAGTTTTCAGAGGAGAAGAAAACAGAGGGAAGTCTGGTTCTCTGAGGCAGCACTGGTACCTCTTTGCCCTGCCTGGGTTGGTTCCTACTGTAAAGGCAGAAGGAAGCAAGGGGAATAAATACGTAAATGAGCAGGGAGAAGGGATAGGAAGAGAGATGAAGATAGGAGATGACACATGGAAGATATTGGCATCACTCAGGAAAAGACAACAAACTTTGGCAGCCGATGGACAGGGTACTTGGAGGACGAGGAGAAGCCTCAGGAGCAAATAATCCTGACCCAGGGAATTTGTTCCAGCCCTTGGAGCTTTTTGCCATAAGGTCTCAAGAGCTTGGTAGGATTAAAACATAGTTTGGACATTTATATGGATAACAAGAATGTCCAATGTGGTGGAAATTAGTTAAGAGGCTGGAAAGATGCTAATCCCCCCTCTTTCAAGACATTTGAACTCTCAGGCCTCTCAGCCTCGATTCATCCCCCACAGCTTTGTGTTTTGGGGACAGCTGTGGCACCGAGCACCCTGTCCTCCAGTGTGAAGGGGAAGCAGCTCCCGCTTCGCCCACCCTGGGGACTTGATTTCACCCGAGGCCTGGAACATTAACTTTGACACTGAAAAGGGGATATTTTATTATCCGGGAATATTTCCGCATCTCTTTAAAATTTTCCCTCTCATGCACACACTTCCCTACCCCTGCAACAATTGACAGCTTTTCTTCCAGTAACCCTTTGCAGCTTGCCTGGCTGCAGCCACGGGGATGGTGCTTCTTCTACATGGCACCATCTCACGACATTTAATTATTCTCCTTCCCATCACACCGCTCACCTGCCACTTGCCTTTTACTGGCTGCAGCGGCAGATTCACCCAAACCCAGACATGAAGCTTTGTCTTTGATGTACTTCAGTCACTCCCAACACCGTGGGCTCCCATCCGAACTTGAGTTTGTTTAAACCGGTCCTTTTTCACCAATTTATTCCCTGTTTGCACCAGGCTGAAATGAGGGCCTAACCTGGAGAAAAAGGTTTCTAGAGGATGCAATGCTTTTCTTTCTTTGTGCTGTGAGGGGAAAGGGTGAATTCCCAAACTCTTCTCTTCAGCAGCTAAATCTAGTTGGGAAATGCTATCTTTTTGGGGAAAAAAAGAAGATTAAAATAATAATAAAAAATTTTCTCTCATTTTTATGTGTTTTTGAGTGCACAAACATGAGAAACAGTCCTTGCAGAAAAAGATATTTTGTCATTTGCGGAAGGAGACAGTGTTTATGTGTATTTTTTGACAAACTGCTGAAAACCTAGAGATTTTGCTTTTTGTTCTGACAGAAACTCCCACTAAACCTAAAAGTCACTTTCCACCGAGGGTGGAAGAGAGAAGAGGAAGAACAAAACCACATCACCGGGAAGAGGTGATGCCTGGCGGTGCAGTTCGGATAAGCCCCGTGGCTGCGGCTGCCGTGGGGCCGTTAGCTCATGCACGATGCGACCACGGCGGAGATTTTTCCCCGAGCCCCTTCGCCGTGCCTCCACACTGACCGAGGTTTCAGCCTGTCACCTGCTTCCCTGCCAGGGAGCAGGACTGTTAACTTCTGCTGACACGGGCACGGAGCAGCCCCTCCCCGTCCTTGATAACTCATGGCAGCAACACTTGCACAAATCTTTAATTGTTTAGTTTTAAGAATTGTGTTTTGACCGCAAGGGGATTTTGGCTGGAGCTCAAGAACTGATAATGATATTTTGCTGCCAAGACGTCTTCTTGGCTCTGCCTGTGTTAATGTTCACTTACAAGAAGCTCCAATTAACTGCATCAGCTCTCACAGAGTGAGGGCAAGCGAGAGTGGGAGAGAGAGTCTTTTTACAAAAGAAAGAAAGAGAGAGAAAGCAAGAAAGAAAGAGAAAAAAAAGAGAGAAAGAAAGAAATGCAAACCAAACCAATCAACACAAACAGCCTCCATGCAGCACTTGGCCCACGGCAGGAGATGAATTCCAAGACATTGAGCCACAGCTGTCTCCAGCCAACAGCTTCGCCTCCCTTTGCAAGGCCGTTGCAATGCAAAGGGCAATGCAAAGAACAACCCCCAGCAAGCCAGTTCCAGTGACAACGAGGGTCAGGGGGGGCTTTGCCGTGCTGCCCCTTGGGAGCTCCTTGGGAGTCTGGGGGTGTCTGACCAGGTGGGTGCCTACTCGCCCCTGCCCATCCGCACTTTTTGTGGGTGACAGAAGCAAGGAGGTAAAACTGAGGTGTGCTGGGACTGCTCCTCACCGCTCCCTCCAGCCTCGGACAGGGCTGATCTCCAGGGCACCACGGGGCCATGATTTATCCCCCAGCGCAGACATGCAGGTTCAATTTTGCCCACTTCTTTCTCAAGTCTGATGTGGGGAGATGGATGGCTGGGGAGATGCATGCTTTCGGGCTGCCACGTCTGAGCAGAGACCAAATAAACAAGAGGCAGCACAGCTAAATGGCAGGGAGGTTTACAGAGAGCAGCTTTTGTAGGGAGGCGGGTGGGCGCAGTTCCCGGCCCCGTGCAGCCAGCCTGGGTGCGAAACGGGGCAGTTTTTGCCTGCACCCTTGCAGCGCTGCGGCTGTGCCAGCATCGCCCTTTGCCTTGCAGGTGCCGGGAGCTGCCCTCGAGGTTTGAACCCAAAGCCCCGAGGATCAGAGGCTGC
Organism: Fulmarus glacialis; assembly: GCF_000690835.1. Lineage (NCBI taxonomy): Eukaryota > Metazoa > Chordata > Aves > Procellariiformes > Procellariidae > Fulmarus > Fulmarus glacialis. Next base: position 3,188 of record NW_009202711.1, on the reverse strand, counting down.
AGCAGTGCTTTGGACCAGCTGCCTCTCCCGGGAGAACACGTTTCGGCTTGTTCAGGGGCTTTGGGAGATCCAACTGGGGGATTTCTCGCCAGAGCTGAGGCTGTGCCCCGGACGGCTTGGCGAAAGGGTCAGATCCTGCCCTGCCGGCTCACGTTACACGAAGCTGAAGACAGGAAGATTTAAGAGTGGAGATGCCACACAGTACAGTGTGTTGTTTGTCTGCCTTTGAAATAGGAGTTAGTGAGAGCGGGAGGGAGGGAAGGGGGCACCAGCCTGTTCCCCTGACTTACAGTTCCTTTCTGGCATTGAGGGGAATTGCATTGACTCTCTTTGCCTCTGTTGCTTCAGGTGCAGCTATGTTTTCTTACATGTTAATTTTTTCCTGTTTTATTATCCTGTCCCTCAGCCGCTACCAGAAACCCTCCACCAGCTCAGGGAATGTTTCCTTCAGCCAGCAGCTGGGATGCATTTGGCCAGGGAGAACCCTGCCACCGCTGCCGGGGGGGGTGTGGGTGCTCTTTGGGGTGCAGGGACGGGTGGCTCCTGCTGCTACCAGCCCTGAGAGGGACCTGGGCAAAGCAAATCCCTTCCCAGAGGCGCTCAGGGTTGGCTCTGACCGCACGAGCACCAGTGTGAATAGGGATTTCCCGTGAAGCCTGTGCATCTGCCTGAGACGAGAGCATTTTTTGGTGAGATGCCCTCCACCCTGGGGACCTGCACTGGCTGCCACAAACCACAAGCAGGATGGTGCCACCTTGAGAGGGCCCTCACACCCTCAGGTATTTGTCCTGTCAGCTGCTTTGCAGTGTCAAAATGGGTTGGAAAAGGAGCCATGCTCAGGGGCAGAGCTGGGAAGGATGAGTCAGGAGTGGGTCTGCTTGGGTTGTCCTTGCATCCAGCCACTGGCACATCCCCCAGACCCACCATGTCACCCCTCTTCTGGTCCCTTGGGTGCTCTGCATTGCCTTTGGAAAAAAACTCTCCCTATTCATTGACTACACGAGGAATATAAGCAGATTAAAGTTGAGCGCTATGAATATCCCCCAGCGGGAAACGCCGAGCAATTTATTCCTTCCCTGCGTGGCTCAGCTCCCCGGGAAGCAGGAGCCCTTTCCCTCCCCTCGCCCTTTCCTGGCCCAGGCCACAAATTCTCCGGGGCAGTCTCTCCCCTCCTACACGGCCACGCAGCACCCGGCTCTGCGGTGGGCTGGGACCAGCGCAGGAAAGTGCTTGTGACGTGCAATGGGAGAAGAGGCAGATTCAGTGCAATACCCAGACCCGTTGAAATACGGACGGAGCTGGGATTTCTACCTGCCGCCAGACACGGATCCAGCTGGGGGTGGGGATGGAGGCATGAGACAAATCTTCCATTTACATTTTAATTTCAATAAAATTGTTTTATTTTGTGTTTTATTACAGTGCCGGTGCAATAAAAGCATCCATTAGCCCCAGGGAACCTCTCTTTGCATTAGAAGGTTTCTCAATCAGAGTTTGGGCAGGACAGCCACGCGGCCTCCTGGTTTATCACCAAACCTGCTTAGCGCTCCACAAAAGAGAGGTCTCCTTGATGTAAATCCAATGTGTAAGGGCAACTACAAGCCCTGAAATGCAACTTGGGCTCCTTTATTTAAATAAACCACAAGCATAAACCTCCTGCAGGTAAGCACTGGGTGTTCCCTACTTATTACAGCTCCGTACCCTCCCTTCAGCATTTAAAACCATGAGTCAGATGGAGCCCAAACCCAGAGACTGACTTTAAAAATCATGAGGTTTTTTCAAAGTATAAGGTGTTTATTCTGTGGGGTTTTTCTTTTTTTATTTTCTCCCTTTTAAAGTGGAAAACTTCTGGGTACACTTTTTCAAGCTTTCCTCTTTATTTTAATGGAAGATGCTCTCCTTCCAAGTCAATAAAGATACCCAGGACACAGATTACCATTTGGCCCTCTGCTCATCTGCTGGATTAATTTCAACTAAATTATAGGTAAAGAATGATTGATTATTGTGATGATTAAGAATTTATCCTCATATAATACCCTTCATCTGCAGAGGCACACCAGATATTTCAGCAATAGGTACAGGAAAAATTCATGTGTTGATTCGAATCACAAGCCATTGGGAAGGAGTATGGATATCCTGATCCTGCTTCAGAGAGGCAAAGCCAGGGGCAGACGACAAAGTGGTGGAGGGAGCAAGGTTTTACAGGGAGTCAGTATCAAGGCAGCAGTGAGGCAGGTCCCATAGTCCCAGCCAAGCCTTTGAATCAGTTTTGACAATGTGAAGGTGTATAAAACCTCAGCTTGATTACGCTCAAGAGCCAAATGCAGCGATTCCTCCATGCTGCCCTTGCACACACATCTCTACCCGGCCGGACCACACACCCACACACGCCCAGTCCACCCTAGCAGCCCCCACAAACATGAACATGCCAGTCAACCCAGCAATGAATCATGGTGGTTTTTTCGCCGGGCTTGGAGGTACAGGAGAAATTACTGTTGGTTTGGGACTGAAACGCTTGGGAGGTGCTGGGTGCCATGGTGCAGCCTTAGATGGACGGGTCAGTTCTCATTCAAACCTCCTGAACCTGTTGGTCCAGGCTGCGAGTCCGCACAGACATCTCACTCTTGTTCATCGCTCTTACTTTGTGTTTCCAACAGGCCTATTTGTGGGTGCCAGCTCAGACACACGTAGAAATGTGGGGCGTGAAGGCTCAGCCCAGTGCGGTGAAAAGGGGGTTTTGCTGCGGAGTTCAACAGAGTCAAGGCTCCACTTGGGAACCCACCGGCAAGGACCAGCTGATCTCATGGTCCTCACTGGAGTGAGCTCTCTGGTGGTCCCTGTCGGGGAAGGAGCCCACATGTGGGCAGCCCTGATGGGTCTTGGTCATGCCTGCAACATTTCAATTCCTCCTCAGCATCTCTGCTGCCCACCTGGGGTCCGGCAGGGTTTGGTGTGCTGCAGCCAGGCTTGTGGGGATATCCCACCTTCCCCCCTGCTCCATTCCCGTTCCTCCCCTTCCCACTGGTGATGGATTTATTTCTTTAGCGGAAAAGACAGCCAGTTTACAGTTGGGCTTTCACAAATGCATCTGATAGCGGCGCAGTAGGACAGGAAGATCCCACCCGCGGGGCCACGGCGCTCCCCGCAGCCCCCTGAGCCACCCCCCTCTCCATCCCCGGCCCACAGCCACC
>NW_009202710.1:5887-6270 GCF_000690835.1 Fulmarus glacialis | reverse complement strand
GCCGGGTCCGGCCGGGCCAAAGGCCGCTCGCCGCCTCCCTCCCCGCCGTGGTGCCCGGGTGCACCCCACGCTCTGCCTGGGGAGCCCACGGGAAGGGCCCCGAAGTGAAGGGGAGAGAGGGCTAGCGGACCTCTGGGGGGGCTGCAGAGCCCCTGCAGGGCAGGGGGAGAGCGGCCAAGCAACGCTGGGATGGCGGGGGGCTGAGGACTGTTGCTGTTGTTACAGGTAATGAATGCCAGGAGAAGGGAACAGCCCGGAGGGGCAAAGAAGGGGGCAGCAGTGGGATGGACAGACTTTTGGGGACACGGATGAGGCAAGGCGTGTCCCATGGGGAATAGAAAAGGGACCATGCAGACAACAAACACAACCGAGGCAGGACCCTG
>NW_009202710.1:4911-5803 GCF_000690835.1 Fulmarus glacialis | reverse complement strand
CTGCCCCCAGCCCATGCTGGCGAGCGCCCTGCAGAGCTGGGCTGGAGCAGAGAGCCCATTCCCACCCCGAGATGGTAGCCAAGCCCCTTCACAGCCTCCGAGCAGGGTGTGGTGATACCACCCCACGCTGCCAGGCTCAGGGATGCAGTCAGTATTTAAGACACCCTGCGCCATGGCTGCTGGGGACTCAAACGGGACCCATATGGGGTGTTCGGCACCCCCAGCGACCACCGATGTTCCCTGAGAGGAGGGTGCTCAGACCTCTCCCACTCGAATCCTGCCAAGTGTAACTCAGCAAGACGCCAGCAAGACCAGCCTGGCAGAGGGACGGTGTCGGCTGCCAGCTCAGCACGGCCCTGCGAGAAAGTCTGGGGCGAGGTCAGCCCAAGGGAGTCGTGCTGTTCAGATCCCAGAGCCCTCATGTTTCTACCGCAGCCATTTCTCCCTCACACGCAGCCCCATGCCTCAGTTTCCCCGTCTGGGTCAGTATCTGGCATAGGGCACAGCTGGGGGAGCAATGTTAAATTAATGGATTATGAATGAATTCCATGGGGGAAGAGCAGAGTATTACTGCTCTGCTCTGCTGTGTGCCCCGTGCCAATGGTGGGCAGCACGGCCGCCTGGGTTCCTGCCTTCTCTGGCAGGGGACACGGAGCAGTTAAGGAGCCACGTCACGTTGCATGATGCAGCACAAAGCAACGATACCAGCGAGCTGCGTGCCAGCAACCGTGCCCAGCTGGTCTGGCCACCCTTGGGGTGCTGCTACAGGATCTGCTTCCCAGCTGGGTCCTTGATGCTGACGCACCCAGGGGGACCGCAGGGTCTTGGGGAGAATCCCTCCCAGCAGGACCTCAGTGCTGCCACGGACTAGGGCAGAGCAAACAGCCTTCTC
>NW_009202710.1:4479-4871 GCF_000690835.1 Fulmarus glacialis | reverse complement strand
TTTCCCTCCCCTCCTGCTATCCCTCTTTCAAGGGGCCGCAGAGGGGGGGGCTGGAGCGGCCACCAGCCTCGTCCCCACCCTCATGCGGTCCCCAGGCTCCCCTAGCTGGGCTGCACTGGAAGGACATCCCGGGGGCCATGGTAAGTGCCAAATCCCAGCTACGGTGTCAGTGGCAGAGATTAGCTGTGCCCCCCCCGGCCTCCCCTCCTCCTCCGGCAGGGCTCTCCCGCAGGGCTCTCCCCAGCCCTCCCCAGCCCAGCTCCCGGGGCAATGGGAGGCATCCTCCCTGTCTCCCTGGCATCCTCCATTTTGTTGCACAAAAGCAGCCCCCAGCCACATCCCCGCGAGGGCACGCGCAGCACCCAGCACCGTGGTGCCCAGCCAAGCTCAGA
>NW_009202710.1:2822-4071 GCF_000690835.1 Fulmarus glacialis | reverse complement strand
GCGGGGCGGGCAGGAGATCTCCCCCCCCGCAGCCCGTCTCTTGCCCGCTGCTTCCTCCAGCACTGCTACGCCATAAAGCCCTTTGCAACAGGACAGCCTCTTTCTGCGTGTCCTGCCAGACACCAGCGTGCGCTGCCGGCCTGTAACCATCCCCCAGGCAGCGGTGTGGGGAAGCTCAGCTGAACACCGCAACTTCGCTGTGCCGGGCCAGAGCCAGCAATACAAGCTCTGCCACTGGCCCACGGCACCGGGCTCAGCTTTCAAAACATGCCAAATTATTAGCAGAATTATTAGCAGAAGACTAGAGAAATAAGCAGGAGTTTTGCTCTCACCACATGAATTAATATTATCTAAATATTTACCCTGCCCCGGCTGTGACCAGCAGCAGAAGCACAGCTTGGCACCCTCTCCAGAGAGATGGTTCTCGTTAGGGGGATTAAGTGCGATTTTGACAGCACATGGTTTTGCTGTTTGATCCAAAATATGCTCTGGAAAGATGCTTGGTCCCAAAGTCCAGCTCGGCCTGGTCATCTCCTAATCATTCTATTTCTGCTGTTAGCAGACCTCCTTGGGCTGGCTGGGACTCGGGAAGAGACTTTTTTGGGACAGTGTGGGGAAAGGTGCCTCTTGCATGAGACAGAAGTGATTTGCAGTGAGGCCTGATTCGAGAGGGATGGCCGCACTCCCCTGGTCTTCGAGCCCATGCTTTCTGGGATTTCCAAAAACCCGACGCCCAGACCGTTTCAGGGGATGCCCGGCCATGATGCCCTGCACACTGGGTTGGACTCGGCTGAGCCAGTTGGTGCAGCCACCAAACCTCTGGCTTCCTCTTCGGCAAGAAGGAAACCCACAGAGACTGGTCCTGCTCCTGCCACCTCCCGCTGAAAGCCCCAACCCAGCGCTGCTCCAGCCCAGGAGCTGCTGATCTCAGGCAGCAGAGCCGGGGAGGTTAGCGCTGGGGTGAGCCCCCAGCCAGCCTGGCACGAAAGCCATGCGCCGATCCGATCACCACACTCGCCTCGTCACCAGCTGCCCTTATTCCCTCATCCTCCTGCCAAGACAATCTCCCTGCCTCCTGCACTGCCGGGCTTGTGCCTTCCCCACCAGAGAGTCAGACCCAAGGGGCCACAGGTCCGGCTTAAAAAGTTTGTAAGTTAGTAAAGAAAATAGTTTAGTTTCAAAGAGAAAGAGCAAAGACCCACAGTTATCAGAAAAATAAACCGCCATGTGTTTCCTCCTTGGTAAAAAC
>NW_009202710.1:2313-2792 GCF_000690835.1 Fulmarus glacialis | reverse complement strand
GGAAAAAACCCAAAGGAGCAACTCCATCCTGCGGCTTCCCGACTGTGCTGGCGAGGGTGGGATAAGCTGAAGGGACATCGCCGTGATGCCAGGGCAGGAGGGCCCAGCCCGGCCCCGTCCTCCTCCCTCCTGCCCGCTTCCACCCTTCCCTACCCCGCATCTTCTCCTGTGCTGCTCCAGCCCACTATCCCAGCTGAGACACAAAACAGCGGGGAGGTGCTGCTGGGCCCGCGGGCTGAGCGGGCTTGTGGCAGGCCTGGCTGGCACGAAGGAGGGGTGCCTGGGTGGGGAGGGGACGGGGCAGCAGTCCCCAGCCCCGGGGTGTTCCCATGTATTCAGAAGCTACGATCACCCGGGATACGCTGCTAAGGGTTTCCCAAGGGTGGTTCCTCCAAAGCTGGCCGTGCAACTGCAGGAGCCGTCTCTAAAAGTGCTGACGAGGCTCTGGCGCCGCGTGGGGCTGCCCTGCAGTCTCCAGC
>NW_009202710.1:1666-1983 GCF_000690835.1 Fulmarus glacialis | reverse complement strand
ATTCAAACAGCCCGGGCTGGCCCAGAGGACACCCCTGCAGGGTGAGCGATGGCCCCTTGGGGGGACTGTGGTTAAATCTCTGCCCAATGGCTCTTCCCAAAATTAGTTGCTAGTACCAGCAAGCCACAACACAGCTGTGTTTACTAACAGGCAAGCACTGGCCCTCCACAATGCATGGCCAGCCCCACCTCGACACATTACAGCACCGCAGGCGGTGTAGTCCAGCACGAGGGCCAGCGTGGGTGATGCCTTGCAGCATCCCACCCTGGCACAGGAGGCTGCAGGGCAACGCTGCAGCCAGGGTGGGATGCTGCAAG
>NW_009202710.1:0-1369 GCF_000690835.1 Fulmarus glacialis | reverse complement strand
GCTGCTGTTCTGCTCCTTTTTTGGCCTTATTAGAGATGGGTGTGGGAAAGGGAGTTTGGAGGCGAGGGGAAAGCAGAACCCGAGCCCCGGGCTGCGTCCCCAGACCAGGCACAGCCACCAGCACTGAAGCTGGCGAGTAGGTTTCATGTGCGGACGGGAAGGAGCAGGGCAGCATCAGGGAGCCAGAGCTAAGTGTGCAGCGACCCCCGGGAGGGAGAGTTCATCCCAGCCCTCCCTCAGCTCCCGCCGCACACCAGGGACCCGGCCAGGCCCACGCGCAGCTGTGGGGCTCGGCTGCAAGTTCGGCAGATGGTTTCTGGGCTAGCTCCTTCCCACCAAGTTTAGGGGACAAGGACCTCACCGTGCCCATGTGGCACACGCAAACCCTTCCAAAGCGCAACTTCTGGGGTGGCCCCATGAGAAGACCATGCACAGACACCATCACCACACAAAAGACCCAGCACCCTTCTGATGCCCAGGGAGGCTGGGAAACAGGACCATGGGGCAGAAGGTCTTTATGGCCTCGGGCCACCAGCATGACATGCCCTGGACTGGGTTTGATATTTTCCCAGGAGAATTAAGGGGCTCACCTCAGCAGGGGAATCTGGCTGCAGCGCCTCAGAGGGGGAGGTGACCACAAACTCCTCCTACAGCCGCACAGAGCCTGCCAGTGACGAGAGGAAAAAAATTCAAGCGACTAAAGAAACCCAACCATCTTTGGTCAGCGGCGGTGGTTGTTGACACTTGGGGATGTTCCACTCCAAAGAATGCTGCTTCGGCCGCTGCCTTCTCCTACACATCCATGTTTTAGAGCCTCTCTGGCTTTTATCACAGTCGTAACATTTTGTATGAAAAGGGCACACAGGGAGGGAAGCCAAGAGAACCTCAAGTTTTCATGGGCAAGGCTAAACAAAACACAACGTTCCCCTGTGTTTAAGACTGAGGGAAATGAGCTAAATAAAGCTTTTCTGCCTTACAACAGTTTACTGCCTGAAGTTGCTCACAGGTCACTTGGGAGATCTCTGGAGCATCACGCACGCATCTGGATCTTGGCTCTGGCCGTCAGCAAAAAGACTTGGGGGGAAAAGCAGATGTTCCAGACAGGAACAGCTCTCACAAACCAGGAGGCGGGTGAAGCCACGGGCGGCAGGATCTGCTCTTGCAGCACTGCCATCCCGGGGAGGCCGGGGTGTCCCAGCTCCAAGTCATTGCGGACAGTTACCGAGAGCTTTGCTCAAGACCGATCCTCGCCTCCCCTAGCTGGGACATCCCTGCCGGGCCCCGGAGAGAGGCTCTCCCCACCTGCCCGGGCAGAGGGGCGCCTGGCACGGACGCACTGGGGCCTCTCTTACCGCCGTGTCCCCCTCTC
>NW_009202709.1:621-1055 GCF_000690835.1 Fulmarus glacialis | reverse complement strand
TTGCCCCGGCCAGGCTCCAAACCCCACGGGCTGCATCGGTCCTGCAGGGATTGCTCGCCTCTCCCCCTCGGAACTCACTGAAGAGCTGGATGGCTGCGTTCCTCATGGCCCAGCACGGTGACCCCAGGCCCTGCAGTGCCAGGGCCACCATCGGTGTGGCGTGCCGAAGCAGCGCACCACCCAGCCCCGCGCCGAGGACCAGCGTCTGCAGCACATGGAAGGCACACACCTGGGGAGAGTGCGCGCGGGGTCAGCAGCACTGCATGGGGAGGGGGCTCACGCTTCTGTGCAAAAGGAAGATGGTGGGAAGAGATGGGGGAACCAAGGGGCCGTCAGCTCTTGGACTACCGGGATGGGCAGCATGGCCAGGGCTGTGGTTTTTTGCTCACCCTGAGGTCTCCGCCCTAGCGCAGCATCGTGCTGGGGTACCAAGC
>NW_009202709.1:0-468 GCF_000690835.1 Fulmarus glacialis | reverse complement strand
CCGGTCGAGCCGCGGCCTTGCCTGCGCCGGGGCCTCCCCGCTGACAATGCAGAGGAAGAGCATGGGGAAGCCAGCGGCACGGCGTGTGATCGAGCTGCTCCGCGGTCCACTCAGTGCTTCTAAGCCCTGGAGAACAAACCCCACCCGAGATATGGCTGGAAACCTGCCGGCTGGAGCCTGCAGCTGCTCTGCAGGGGAGGGCACCGGCTGCACCAACCCCACACTGCAGCGTCCCAGCTGCCAGGCGGGCGCTCACCCCAGGGTGGGGGGACACAGGGACACGGCCCTGGGGGGCTCCCCAGGGCATGGAGGGAATGTGAGGCAGAACGAGCGCAGTACCTGCTCCAGCATGGTCTGTGGCATTGCCTGCAGCTCTGTGTCCGGGTGGTTCAACAGAGCGGCACAAAATTTCGTGAAGCCCATGCTGCAGCCCTCCACTGCTCCCTATGGAGAGCAGCGTCAGGCCCC
>NW_009202708.1:816-2166 GCF_000690835.1 Fulmarus glacialis | reverse complement strand
ATCAGGGTGCTTTGATGCCTATAATAGCAATTTAGTTATTACATTAATAGATTTCCTCTTTATTTTCAACTAGGCATTGTTAAATATGCTCTTGTTTTGTCTGGACGCGGAATGTTTGAGTTCGCATTTTTCATTATACGAATTCTCCCCACGCAAAGAATTATTTTGCATTATTCCTCCGCCTTAAATCTCAGCATTAAAGCGAGATTATCAGCACATTTCACGGGGAGAGCAGGACTGACAAAACTCCATAACCGTACATCACCGCCGTTACACCATCCAGCTCTTCAGCAGCCGAGCTTGTTTACAAACACGCCCTCTAGAAACTGCTGCATCAAACTTAGCACAATCAGCTCCCGAGATTGAAACCTCTTCCCAGAATCCCAAATAGACGGGACTGACGGTTTGAGATAGCACCAAAGCGTCAGTTCAAGGCACACTAAACGTATGTATCCCCCTCCTCAAAACTCCGCTGGAGAAAATACGGATCTGATGCTGCAGCAGCAAAGATACAGTAGTTTTCCCCTCATAATGAACTCCAAGGTGCCTTCATTTCAGCGGATTGTCATGCTTGTCACAGAGGAATCAAAGGCAGAGATGTCTGCCAGAGTGGTATTTGCAGGTATTTACACTTGATTTTTCCCGTTAAAGCCACAGCACGGGATGCCGCGGCTCGGGGGCTGCGGCAGCCCGGGACCGGCGCGGATGCTGCCGGGCTGTTTACACGCTCCTGAAATTGTTTGGAAAGCTCTCTTTAATCAAACAGCCTTCTGCCTCCACTCGAGACTAATATTTTTAGGGCAAATATTTAAGGAGAGGTGAAACTTGAGGTGGGGGGGAGATCTTTTTTCCTTCTCGAAGCACTTCTGGTAAATAAAGGGAGAGGGAAAGGGGACGACAGTGATGCCCAGCGAAACACAAATGTGTGTTTGTCCCTTCAGCAGTTGCTCGGCGAGTGGAGCATCAGGAGCAGGAAGGCACCTTTCCCCGTGACTGGGACCTTCGTTAGAGAGATGGGCTGATTTTGTAAGGGAGGGTGGAAAACCCACGATGACACTACTTTTTTTCCCCCTTTACTTAGAGTAAAACAATCTCCCCAGAGCCCCCATGGCCAGGAGCGCATTCCTAGGGATAAATATATTCCCAAAAAGAAAAAAAAAAAAAAATTAAGAAATTCTGTGCATTTTTTTCTAGGAAAAAGGGCTTCCCGAAGCCTACCTGGTGGCACTACCTAATGTCAGCCTGCTCTCCCAAACACAGAACCGAGTGTTGGAGTTACCTCCTGGAAGGGGCGCGGGTTTGGAGGGGAGGGGGCGCGGGGGTGCCCCTCCAAAGGGGGGGGTCCGCAGC
>NW_009202708.1:0-343 GCF_000690835.1 Fulmarus glacialis | reverse complement strand
GTTCAGCAGCCCGAGTGGGGCTTAGTCCCGGTTTTCCCCGGCTCGTTTCCCGCTCCGAAGTGGAGGTACGGCCGTGCTAAAGCCGCTGCTCAACTCAACCCCCCCTCGGGGGAAACCGAGGGGTACAATGCCGAAATTAGATGAAATGGGGAAAGGTGGCTACGGAAGCCTCCGACGGGGCTGCCGAGGCGGAGACGTGTCCTCGCGTGTACAGACAGACGGACAGCAGCGCAGACGTACCAGCTCGGTACCCACGGGAGCTATAGGAATTTAAAGATATATTTCGCGAAATATCTCTATAAACTAGATAAATAGTAGACGCACTGAATAAGCCGTGCAAGTT
>NW_009202707.1:0-254 GCF_000690835.1 Fulmarus glacialis | reverse complement strand
TCGGGGAGCTTGTAATACACTGGGTCCGCTTCAGCACGCAACACATCCTCCTCCCTCTGGGGATATTCCGAAATATTTGCCTTCTGGCCAGTTCATGATCACTTCCAAGATTCCTGGGTGACTGGGATTTCCTATTCAGGCGCACAATTTCCTACTGTGTGATCAGTGCGCTGCACTTACTCCACGTAGCATCAATTGCATGATGAATAGAGGGCCCTTCCTTTTGAACATCCAGCCAACACCGGCAGTCGGGG